>NC_090055.1:6437783-6710283 GCF_038355195.1 Osmerus mordax
GGAGGGTAGACCACCACCTGGGGGAGGCCCCGGTGCTCCCCGTCCCCCCCCGGCCAGCAGCACCTCGGGCTCCGCAGCCGGGGGGGCCGAGGGCGGGCGTGGGGGGGGGGGAGGAGCGGCCGCGGGGCGACAGAGGGGGCGTGTCCTGGCGGCTGGGGCCTGCGGAGGCAGGGGGGGGGGCCGGGCTGCATGTGGCGGAGGAGGGAGGAGGTGCGTCGGGAGAGGGAGCCACGAGAGTCCCGGGAGGGCCGGCGGGAATGAGGGGGCGTGGCCGCGTTGGAGGAGGATATGGATGAGGTCCGGCGCAGGAGGGAGAGGCGGGAGGCAGAGAGGCTGTCCCCTACAGGGGGGGGGGGAGCAGTGTTGGAGGAACATGAGGAGACAACCACAGAGCAGAAAGGTCAGGAGAGGCGGAAACCCCAGAGGAGGCTGAGGCACGAGGCAGCGAGAGGCAGGTAGAGTCAGCCATGGTCAGGCAGGGCAGGGCAGGGCAAGTCACAGGAAAATGTTGTCAAGGAAAAGATCATCATGTTGGGAAACAACCAAGAGCATGATGAGAAAACGAAGCCAGCACAGTTGTATAATCTGTTGAAACATTCCACCAGGCTAGTAAAACTACCCAGACCACTTGGTTGCATCACACCACAAATTCAGAAATTAGGTCACCAAAAACAGACTTATCCCAGGCAAGCAAGATAATCCGTCAGTCACACTATGACCATTAGTAGTACCACTTCAGTACGAAGGGTAATAAGTCTACGTGGCACAGTGAAGTAATCCTGCCCTCCATGGAACAGGTTCCTCTAAAGTAGGAGATCAACCCTGGAAAGGTCACACACACACACACACACACAAACACGGTACAGGCTGGTTGCTGTGAGTAAATACATTTATAACAAGAGGCTGATACCAGATCAGCTGATGTACACATGCTCCAGGACCAACACACAAGACGTCCCAATCAAACTCACACTCACGCCCACACACAAGGCCATGCACCAATCACAGAAGCCCGTGGGCCGTGCACCAATCCCACAGGCCCCTTCGTCTCCACACTCCATTTCCTCATCCAATAGAAACTTCCGGCTACAACGACCCCAAGAAACAAGGATCTGGATACGCTACTCCTAACTAACTTCAAGATTCGAACGAGAGCCTTCGGAAGTAGGTCCGAGTCAATTATCCGACGAATCCCTTTCCAAACGGCGGCGGAGACCAACCGCGCGTCGACCCTGCGGCCCCCCCCCCCCCCGGTCCAGGAGGAGTGTGGTGAAGACAGGGGCCCTCACCGTTGCGCTCCAGCAGGTAGGGGTCCGAGTGTTTCTTGCCTATGTCGGCGAAGGAGCGCACCAGCGGGATGCGGTTGCTGAGCTTCTTCTCGTTCTGGTGGTGGTGCCTCTTCAGCATGGCCTCGCGCACCTTCTCCCGCTGCTCCTCCTCCAGCTGCTCCGACGCCACCATGCTGTCGATCACCATGTCTACTCGTGTGTGTGTGTGTGTGTGTGGGGGGAGAGAGAGAGAAGGGCGGGGAACATTCAGTTTTGTGAACTTAAGTATAAACTCTGTTACCAAATAAACTCACGCACGCACACAAACTCCCCTCAACTCTAGTCAACCAGGACCCAAACCTTATCCAATTGCAAAAACATTTGATACAGACACATAATCCACTACCATGCAGGTCGCCACTTCCCAAAGATGAGTTCCCTCTCAGACACACACACACACACACACATCCCTCCCTCACCGGCAATCTCTTCTATGGAGCTGGCCCTCATGTCCAGCAGCACGGTGCCGTTGAGGATGCAGCTGCGCAGCTCGAACAGGCTGTGGAGGGACAGCGTGGCCACGTAGGGCTTGCTCCAGCGCTCGCCCCCGTCCTCCACGTCCTCCTCGAACTTCAGCCACCTACACGCGCAACAACCAGGGATTGAGATGCAGACCCCCCCACACACGCGCACACGTTCATGGCAACAGACAACACGTCATTCATTTAGTTTTTTTCGCAGACGTTTTTGTCCAAAGCGACAAATAGCGCCTACTCAGGCGTGCAAACGTTAAGCTAGCTCGTTACTGTTCATGCGTATTTGTGTGTGTATGCATGTATTGACACACAGACACGTACATGTGTGTGTATATATGTGTGTAAGCGTCTGTGTGAGGCAGGGCAGGCTGTGTGAGGCGGGGCAGGCTGTGCGAGGCGGGGCAGGCTGCGCGAGGCGGGGCAGGCCGTCTGACCTGGCCGTCTCCTTCCACTCGTAGACGTGTCCCTCCCTGAAGGAGAGCTCGTCCAGCTCCGTGAACAGGTCGTGGGGGATGTGCTCCTCGTCGTCGTCCTCCGTCCCCAGGATGAACTGCACCCGCTGAGACGGCGTGTCTGCAAGGTCACACACAAGTCAGCCGTCTCTCTCTGCTGACAGTGACACTACAGTACCACGGTGTCATGAGGGGGGAGGGAGGGGGCGTGGCCTACTGCAGGTGGGCGAGTCGCGTCCTTCGTCCCTCTCCGAGCTGCGGTCCCTCCTCTTGCGGTGGTGTTTGTGTCCGCGGTGACGGTGGCGTCGCTTGCTCTCTCGGCCCAGCGGAACGTGGACGCCCACATACACCGCCCGGTGGCCTGGAGGGATAATTACAGCAGGGTGAGAAGGGGGCTGGGGGAGGGGTGTGGCTCTATTACAAGTTCATAACACCCAGGATATATTTTCACTAGATGGCTTGATCTTATCTGATCTGGCCAGATTGGATTCCATTGTCTTGGTTTCATAGGCTGGGTATCTGAATCTTAACTGTAGAAAACTGAACAGCAGCCAGGCTAAATTAGGTCATTCACAAGCTCCATTACCACTGTTGTATGTCCTCGTTGGGTGGTCATAAGCCACGTCTTATGCCACAGATACTGAAACATGCAAACGTTCCAACCTGCATCCAAATACACAACCACAATCAAAAACAACCACCACACACTCCAGGTGGAACGTCAGCCTGTCCAGCCAGCCCCTCTTTTCCCCCCCACGTTCCCCCCCATTCTTCCTCTCATTCGTCACAGCGGGGCTAGGTGCGGCAGGCCATATAACCGTGCTGCTACGCACGCCGTGGCATGAGTCACTGGGAACACTCCCCCCCCCCCCCCACCAAACTGTCTCCATGAGTGAAATCTTCCGAATGACACACACCGTCCCTCACCAGAGACGCGGGGCGGGGGGGGGGGGGGGAACCCTAATAAGGAGAGGGAAGCGCTGGCGGGTCTTTGTGCTTATAAACACAGCCTTTATCTGCTCCGGGTCGGCTCCGCCGGCCTGCTCTGGCTGGGTGTCTTGCTGACGTCAATGGAGACCTCAGAGATTAGGACCAAAAGAACAGGACTACAATAGAGTGGAACTTCAATACAACAACCTGGGTGCCCGACTACAATACACTGTCTCACGACCTGCAGAGGCAGGAGCTCCGTGGGAAGACCGGGGGCTTGACGGGTGGGATTTAGGATTGGCAGATGTGATGCTGAATTTAGGTTGAAGATGTCCAACTCAGGTTAGCACGCTGTTTTTCATTGTCAATGCGTCGCTGATCAGATCCAGATTACAGAGGTTAACTAGTGTGTAAACTAGGGAACTAACACGCAACTAACTAGCATAGCCAGACTGCACAGGGAGATAGGAGGCAGCTGGATAAGGCTGGGATAGGAGGCTGGGATAAGGCTGGGATAAGAGGCAGGGGGAGGAGGCAGGGGGAGGCCTTGGAGAAGATTGGCCAGGGCTCCACAGAAACATGGTGCATGTCAACACCTGCTCCCTTATTTCCAAACAACCAGCAATAGGAGTCTACAGACACGCACACACCACAAGAGCACACTTAAACACAGGATGACTAGCAACAACCCTAACACAACATGAATTGAATGAGTCTCTTTGGACAAAGGTCTACCCTCAGTGGCTTTGTAACACACCGTACAAGCATGTGTGTGTGTGTGTGTGTGTGTGTGTCTGAGAGGGGGAGGGAGCGAGGCTGGCTGGCTGGGTGTAATCAGTGGGGGCCAGAGCAGCAGGGTTAATTCTGCCCATTGCTGTCAGAGAAGCAGCTACTAAACACACAACATTCTCATAAACCTTCTGTCTCTGGCTTGTCATCATGTCACATGTTCAGGTCCACCTGTCCCAGTGTGGACTGTGCCTGATTAGACATTCACTGTAAGCCAGTGTAAGCCAAGTGTATGTATGTGTGTGTAACAATGGACATGAATAAGCCTAATGCTCACAATCTTCTGTTGTGGCACTCTCACCCCCATCCTTTCTACCCCCCCCCCTTCTCCTTTCTACCAGCCCCTCTCTCTCTCCCCTCCTCTCTCTCCCCCTCTCTCTCCCCCTCTCTCTCCCCCCCCCCTCCCTCCCCCTCTGATTCTGTGGAATGTGTGTGAACGTCAGGCTCCCAATCATACCAGAGAGAGGCAAACGTGACTGGAACTCAAGGAAGGGAGTCATGAGTAGGCAGCTGTGAGCTTGCGTGTGTGAGTTCCTACTACGGCATTGTGGAAATAATTGGAAAACACCCATGCCCTGTGGCTGTAAACGAATCAGCAGTTATGCTGTTGGGCCTGTTGTCTGCTGCTTCTGTGTACACATAAACCCAGGATGCAACTAAGTAGCCACAGTGTGTGTGTGTGGTGGTAAACACAGTCTAAGTTGCCACAGTGTGTGTGGTGGTAAACACAATCTAAGTTGCCACAGTGTGTGTGGTGGTGCTAAACATACTCTCCAGCTCCTCCTTCTCAAAGTTGGTGTGGATGGTAGAACTCGTCTTCCCCAGGTCAACCACGGCTTCGTCATCATTACCCTGGAAACAGACAGGCACAAACAGACGGTCACAAACAGACGGTCACAAACAGAAAGTCACAAAACATCAGCCAGGTTCAGGTTTCAGGTTCAGGTAGTAAACTGGAAACTGTGATATTAGCCCGTCTGTATAACATGGTCTATGGGCATACTGGTAACTAAAGTCAATAAGCACTGGTTACTGATGAGAAGATCTGCATCAAGTTCCCGGTACCTCTGTCACATGACCGACCCTCATCATCACATCCCTTCACATCCTCTAACCAACACATCAGACAGCATGTCACACGACACCTTCAGAGAACTGAAGTAGACCTCCAGCTGGTAGAACAAACCCCTTGAGTCTTCTAAGCTAGTCAACACCAGTGTTTCCTAAGATCATTTTGCTGTGGTTTCTAACAACACAAGAAAACAAGGTAGACAGGAAAACCCAGCTCAGACGGACCTCTCCAATCTTCTAGGCAGGTCCAGGCCAGAGGTGTGTGACTGTGATGCTGATGATGTATAGCTTGCTTCACCTGACCTCCAATGTTGGGGGCTATTTTAGTCATGAGTACTATACCACGTTGGTGCTCCATTTCAGGGGCTACATCTGATTTCATGCAGAGTTTAAAAATAACTGCCACCCATAACACACCACAAGCCAAGAACACCCCTACCACTAGAACACCCCCACCTGAAATACCACGTAACTGGCCCTATGGGGACACAGACAAGATGGACACGTATTTGCTGCCTGAATGAAAACACGGCAGACCGTTAGAAAGACGTCAGTTCCTCAAAAGTCAGTGAAGCTGAACTAGTCTACAGCACCTGGTTATACCCAGCCTAGAAACACCACACCGCGTAGAAACACCACACCGCGCAGAAACACCACACAGCGCGGAAACACCACTCGGCATAGAAACACTATTATAAACTGGATTATTGAGGATTTTGTTCCTCGCAAAGTCTTATTCACAAAATTAGACAGCCCTCCTAACTCCACTTAAGTGGAGTTAATCTATAAGTCACACACACACACACACAGACACACAGCATACCAATACAGGCTGAGCTGTTCTTGTGGTCCTCAGATTGACAATATCGCCCCAGAAGTCCTGCATGGCTGGCCCAGATTGTTAGACTCAATCACATTCAAACTGCTGAGGCTGGACTACAAATCCCAGCCTAAACGGGAGGTTTCCACCGGTTTTCCCCGTAGGAAAATGTACTCTGGAAAGGCAGGCACTGGTTATCATGGATACGGTACGTGCGCTCAGTGCAAATATGGCCCATGTGTCTGCCAAATGGCCTTTACATATGTGTGAGTGAGAGCATGTTTGCGTAAGCATGATTGGCTTGTTCCCAAAAGTTGAGGCTTGTTTCGACCGCCTACTGCAACTTCTTTATTTATAGTTCTGTGTGTATTTCTGTGCGTGTGTATTTCTGTAAAGGAGAGTCTGTAGCTGTTTGTATTTCTCTGTGTGTGTAAAAGAGTGTGTGTGTGTTTGTGTGTGTGTGTGTGTGTGTGTGTGAGTGAGTGAGTGTCTGTGTGTGTATGTTTAAGTGTGTGTAAAAGGAGAGTGCATATTTATGTGTGTAGAAGGAGTGTATAATTATGTGTGTGTATGTAAAGGAGATATTGTACATGTGTGTGTGTAAAGGGGATGCGTGTAGAAGAGTGTGTGTTGTCGTGTCTTTCTGCGTTTGTGTGTACTCCTGTGTGTGCATCTCATGAGCTACAGCACAAGAAAGGGTGCACCACATAACATTTACATTGCGTTTTACATTTAGTCATATAGCAGACCCTCTTATCCAGTGCGACTTACAATAAGTACAGGGACATTCCCCCGAGGCAAGTAGGGTGAAGTGCCTTGCCCAAGGACACATCATTTCGCACGGCCGGGAATCAAACTGGCAACCTTCTGATTAATAGCCCGATTCCATAACAGCTCAGCCATCTGACTCATAACAGTCTGAGTTGTGAACTGAAGTGTGAGTGTGGAGAGCTGTGCGGCAGTGACTTGACATGACTACACTCCTCGCCCATGACATTACCATACTCGCCCACGACTGCTACTACGACTACGCCCTTAGCCTGCCTAAGAAGAAGAGAACCCAACGACAACCGTTAGGTGTAAGAGAACGATTCTGATGTGACGACGTTCGACAGGAAAACCGTCACGCGAGCTCCAGCACATTTAAACCGCAGCAGTCGAACACGACGCCACATCCTACACGTTTCGCGTTCTCCACAGCTGTGATCGAGGGGGATCCTGTGCGTGAAACAGAGAGGACAAAGAGAGAAGGTCGAGAGAGGCGAGGGGAAAGCGTGAAAGACTGAAAGACGGGGAGGGTGTGAGAGAAAGTGTGAGAGAGAGCAAGTTGAGGCATTCCCACAGCTTCGGTGTTTTCCTCTGACCTCTGTGACCTCTGGTCGCTGCACACAGAAAGATCAGATATTACAGTACCTCTAGTCAGTGACCCTAGTCAGAAGGGTCTGACGATAAACAACTGTTAATAATAGCAAGTGAACACAGATAAACTTATGACGTCATTCTCTGTATGTTGAAAAGTTTGGGAATTCATTGGCAAGGGATGATTTGTAAATTCGATGTTTCCTTCACAACACAATGTAGAAAGAGCCAGACAAGTATGAAACAGTAGATGGTTTTGATAAATCTACACAGAAATAGCATTGGGTGCCACTTGTCCTTGACCATGTGTCATTCAGTGGCCCAAACAGCAGTGAACCACAAGGCAGCCGGGGAGTGGAGCATTCTGATGGGAACAATCCCTCAGAGATTATTTCAGCATTGTATCCTGTTAATGAACTGGCCTGAAGGTCAACGACAGACAGAAAGAGGGTCTCATATAGAATGATTTTTCGACACTCGTTAAAACCCCTCAATTCCATAAAGCCCCGGTTCATCTCTAAACCAGCTTTTATTATGGTAATATGCATTCTCACTCCCACAAGCCCCCCTCCCTCCTTGACAAACACCCACAGCCCCCCCCACACACACACACCCCCCCCCGAACAAACACCCATCCCTCCATGCTCGAGCCATCTGGGGGGTTTGAATGAGCACACAAGCAAACATCTTCGAAGAGTCCCGTTTAAAAAGACTCAGCCAAGAAACCTACTGTAGGGTGAAAGTATACTGTGGTGACTGCATCACCAGCTTTCCTCTTCCTCTCACTGTCATTCACAATCTCTCACTTTCTTTGTAGAGCAATAAGCTGAGCAAAAGTAAACAACAAAAGCAGGAAATGGAGCTGCTGCAGCATTACAGAATCAACACCAGGTCCTAGAGGGCTCAGGCCCATTACAGGTCACATCAATAGAATTACCATGGCAACACTAACAAGTTAGCTACATGAAAAGATCTAGATTTCTGTAACTAGATCAGGTGATGCCAAGCCTAGGCGAGTCTTAGAGAAGCCTGACCCTCAATTCACCTTTTAGAACTGCCCCCAAAAATACGAGCTTTCTTGCCAATCCTCTCCCTCTTAGTCCTCCGCCCGTGTCCCTTGTTCCCTCTACAGGGCAAGGTAAACAGACTTACCAAGCAACATCTATGCTCTTCCTCTCTCCTCTCCATAATGGTTCGAAACACCAAACTGACTGACTTCCTCCTCGCTCTGCCCTCCCCTTTGTCTGATGCTCCTCGTACTGTACACTGCTAGCACGCATCAATACCAACCTCTCAGCAAGGCTACCCCACAGACAGGGACAAAAAGGTGAAGACAAAGAGAGAGAGAAAAAAAAAACTAAAAAAGAGGGAGTGAGAGGGAGGTAGAGAGCGATGGAAAAGAGATGGATGGAAAGAAGCATACAAAGCAGGGAAGGAGGCAGATGTACTCTAATAACCATCTGGCTGGCCCAGCCAATCAGACAAGGGACTCTTATATTCTAATAGCCTCATACAAACACGCACGCACACACACACACACCTTCCGGTCTTAGCATATCAGAGGGAGAGCACAGAAAGAAGTAGGAGGGTGAATAGGGGGGGGGGGGGGGGAGGCGGGGGATGGCAGCAGGGTCCAGTGTGAATAGCTTATTTATCCAACTCCTGCTTGGCTTTAGGTCACTTACAGGCTGAGTAGACACACAACACTGTAGGCAGAATCATCCTGAAGGCCTACAAGATATTAGCTTCATTATATCGATAAGGTCATTTTGATTTGCCTTGTTGGCACACCTCTCAATGAGGTGACATTTAAGTTTGGGCTTAACACAGGGAAGATGGTTATAATCCTTATTTCTCAACAGGAAAACACATTACTGAAACTGGCATTAAATGCAAACTAAAAACTGACAGCTTGCAGTAGTAGTAGTAGCAGTAATTCCAGGCGAAATTGGAAGTAAATCAATGGCAGACTAATGACCTGATGTATTGATTAGTAGAACAGTAGTATCCAGTCTAGTAAAATGACTAAATAGTCTTTGAAAAGATCAGACATCTAGACTCATGTTTTATTAGTCTGCGATGGAAAGTCTGTTAGGATTATTTGCATGGGTTCTATGAACTGGGTAGTAAAGAGAGCAGAGCAGAGAACTGACTATGGGGCCACTGAGGCAGACAGATGACATGAATAATTCCAAGCCAGTTATTTTCAAAACATCCTGAAAGCAGAGCCATTAGGACTGGTACTCATTTCATAACAACAAATGTTAAGGTTATAGTCTTAGGCACATTCGATTTGATTAATAGATTTGACTGTAGTTAAACCCAGGCCGCACACAGTATCAGTCTTTGGCCAGTTCCTCACAGGTCTGGATCCGGAGTGTGGGAACCTCAGTGTGTAAATTGAATAAAATGATGTGACTGACTAATGATGCAGCATGCAGTTCCATCAATAAGTCATAAAGCTGAGCTGCATGGGGGGTCTGTCCGGAGGCACGGCCTGTGGGAGTGGCCTGCTGTGCATGGCTGCAGGCAGGAGGAGCTACAAGCCACCACAGCATGATGCTGCAGTAGCCCTGAACCGACATAACCCTGAGCTAGCCTCCCTGTGTGTGTGTGTGTGTGTGTGTGTGTGTGTGTGTGTGTGTGTGTGTGTGTGTGTGTGTGTGTGTGTGTGTGTGTGTGTGTGTGTGTGATAGCAAAATAGTGTGTAAATACATGCAAGTGTGTATGCTGCTTTAGCCCTGCCTTTGTCTGCTCAGGCCTCACAGTACAGTAGAGTTGCTGAGCGCCCAGACAGGAACAATGACACACTTCCTGCTGTGTAAAGCTCCCTGACCACGTAGCCCTGTCCCGACGCAGCCCTGATGCAGATGCAAAGTTGGGGATCGCTGGACAGAGGTGGGAAGCCAATCCGTTACTAAACAGGCAATTCATGTGGTGAGGCCTACACGAGAAGGATAAGCCTGATGGGAACAGAGCTATAACACAAGTTTGAGGTAACATTAGAAAGCTAGGAGCATGGTCCACGGTTACTGTGAGAATATCCCAGTCTTTACGAAGTCTATGGAGTTCATGTAGCTCTAAGAGGGCTCTGAACAACACACCTGATTCAGCCTGGAACACAGACCAAAGGTTGCTATGGAGAAGCCATCACACCAAATGCTGTCAGCAGAGTGCCAAACGCCAAAAGAGTCTAAAGGATGTGGGCTAGGCACACAATTGAGAGCGAAGACATGTATGAGGGGCTGTGTCTGAAGTTGAGATGGACTCAAAGAACTAACTGTTTCCGATTCATCGAAATGAGCCAACTTGTGAAAAGCCATGTTGCTTTGTAACATATGGGTTATTTAAAACCTTCTTTTAGATGAGAGCTGTCCACAGATGAATGTCAATTGTGCATCTGCAGTGTGTTGTGATGGGAGTAAAGTCAAATTTTTGCCTGAGTAAGCTTACTAAAGCTCTCATGTCTGCAGGTACTACATGGGAAACAATAGCCTCAGTACACTCACTCGACTTTCATTTCACTGTCACAAAGACTTCAAAAACATGAATAGAACTGGTCAAAAAACGGTTTAAGGAGGTTTAGCTGACATTGAAATTGAGCATTCTCCGACTAATGTCAATTAAACCATTCAGTGACCGAACTGTGCGTAAGTTGTTTTGTGTACCACACTCACTCGCAGCTGCTTCTTCTAACGTTGATTTGTGATAGGCCTCTGTGACTCACAGGTGCTCAGTCTCCGGGGCGTCATCAGAGGGCATCACCAAGGAGGCCTTACAACACAGCCTTAACAGGGTCCCTGGGCTGGCTGGTAGGAAGATGCACTTGACAACTTAGGAGGGAATATCAGCAATGGTATGATTCTGTGCTAACATAAGGTATGTGGATGGTACTGTACAAAAAGTAGGGTTGCCTTGGCTTTATAAAAACAACCAGTTATTTGTAACTTACAGATGAACTGTAATCACACAAGAGTGGAATGAGTCCTTTATACGTGTCTTGCTTCAAAAGGAAGCTGCTCTAGAAGTAGCCTAGGTTTGTTGGCAAGACATCTATCAACAATCATATTAGGTTCTGAGGGTACGGCAACAAACGTTCATAATACTTGCTCCTGAACCAAAGTCTGGTACACTGAGTTTGGAGTAGGCTTACGTACTAACAAAGGATGACCTCATTAGATATTGAACTACGATTTCTAAGTATTTAGGTATGTTTCCATACTATTCGGAGGACACATTATTCAAGACATTGTATTCCCTTTCAGTGTTTCTCTGTCTGATACTGTAAGGGCTTTAACTGTCACCCAGATATGATCAGGAACTGTCCAATACTGATCTTATATTACACACTAATAAACAATGACAATCTTCAGAGCAACACGTGTAACAGTCTAAATGTAAGTTTGACTAGCAATCCTGTGGCCCAAACAGCAAGTAAGTTTTTCCCATCGCTACCGGCGAGTTTCACTGATCTTACAGCAAAAAAGACACACACGACTACGAACCTCGCGACCTCGGAGCCGCGCGCACATCCTCATTCACAAAGAAATTAGTTTTGTTGTCTTATTTGAATATGATTAGCGTGTGAATCATCACTGGGGAGCAGACGAGACTGACTGGAGTTGACTAACGCTACTTCCTGGCGAACACATGGTTCCCCCCCCCCCCTCCGAATAACTAACACCGACAAAGACCTCCTTCATTTTAGATAAGATGTATGTTTCGGCACAAAAAGGAAAGTGATGCTAAAATACGAGAAACTCCATCTCCATCTATGCTTTTTGTTGTAGCACACAAAATGATAGCATGCGACTGGAGTGAACCCCCAACCCCCCTTTCTTCCTCTTTCCTTTCTCTAAAAATTGTGTCTGAAAGCAGAGAAGTCAGCCAAGCCAACAGGTATCGGAGGCTAAAAACTACCGTTACAAGATAAACAAAACACTCCTGGTTCCTCACCGATGTCAGAAGGGGTCGCATCTGCTCGCTCATCTCTTGTTCCATTTTCCAGACTTCGTGGGACCACTCTTCCCTATCCGTAGGCAATTTGAATGTAGAACTCCGAACTGCCTTTTTTGACGTGTCACCACCGCCACTACAACGACTGGCAATTATAATTTAGAAGTGTAACCCGCCCTATTTTGATTGACAGTTTATTTCTATATTCAGAACGAACCAGTCCCTTTTCTCCATCCAACAAATGATATGGAAAGCCAAAGAGGCGGGTTTGTGACGCCCATTGGGGCGGAGCTTGTAACAAAAGCCGTTGGATGCTGTTGATTCAGTGTGGTTCATAGAACTGTGTTTATATCATAATTTTTGCTTCGAAATAAATGTTTCAAATATTTTGTGAGAGAGCGTTGTTTTGGGGATGAACCATTCCATTGCCCAACTCCATTCAGTTCGATATTGTTGTATGACTTGTGACCGAACCAAGATCAGCCAAGCCACAAACTTCAATCAATTACTAAAAGACAGAACCGTCCAATTTACCTAACTCTGAACTGGAAATGATTTGTGCTGAAGTGTGAACTGTGACAAGAACTTCTGCATGTATCGGTTCTTGTAAGGAGCTTATAAAAGATTAGCTGATTCCTATTCTTGTAGAGTTTACTCCCGTTGTTAGTGTTGGCTGATTTAATCCTGAAGGATTACTTCAAACCTATTCATGTTCCAAGTCTCACAAGAATGGTAAAACAGTTTCTGTATTGAAACAGTCTTCAATATTTTATTAAACTATATGAAATATAACAAAAATAAATGTTATCCAAATTAATCACAGTGTCATCTGGGACAAGTGTGTGCCTTTAATTGACTGTGTGTGACTGTGTGTGAGATTTTTCTGTAATCTTATTAGTTTGGGTTCAGGTTACACCTTTGTATCTAGTTCCTGGAAGCGATGGAGAGGCCAGCTACACAGGTGGGGCCAATAAATTAGCCTTTTTAATACCTTCTCCAGCCAAGCTTCAAAGGTTGCCAGGCTAGACCTAAATTAATATTTCAGCCACCTGCTGACCCTTAAGGTAACATTTGTGTTTTAGATTCTACACACACCTCTTTAAAACATTGGAAAGATCATGGACGTAGGGCCCTATTGTGAAAGAAACCTTTATTTCATAATCCCAATAAAACAATTTAAAAAAAAAACACAGAATTCAGGTAATCAACATGTTATGGGGCTTATACAGTATATGCAATTCCACAGTTATAATATGAAACATTATGGAGAGCAAAACACATTTGGTTTTTAAGCACTCTATAACAGTTAGGAATTCAATATACATTACAAATGACATACTGTAATTGATTCATCTTTTTCATTTCAATAACATGAATGTCCCCACAGCATAAACTCAGATTATTATTGTAAACATGCTACACAACCTAAACAGTAGGCTTAATTTAGCAAAATATTTCATTGATTCTCAGTCTGCCACACCACTATAACTCCTAAATTCTCTGTGTTCTTTGGACCTGTTCATGCATTTGACAACCTTTATTGCTTGACCATTTGTAACTCCAATTTAAATTTAAATTAGCTATTATAATTAACTGAGGCACACACTATATTTGGGGCACATGGAAATTGAAATCATACATCAAGTATCACAGATGCTTAGTTTCACTTATAACTTAAAAGCCTTATAAAATGACTTCTGCTCTGCTTTGTTCCATTGGCAGTAATCATACATCTGTGATTCTACTGACTTTAGGCCCAGGTAGTACATCTCAGTATCATGCAGATTGAGCAATAATAATCATAAATCATGTTACTTTAAATTATAACCACAAATCAGCAAAAAAAGGCCTTTAAACAGAATGTCTATGCTGCAACGAAACTTGTCCTTCTTGAGCACACGCCTCTGACAGATATTAAACCATTTCCTGCCAGCCACCTCAGGGACCTCTGACAGCATTGTCCTGGGTGTTCCTGACTCTCAACAGCTTACATCGGAACCGCATACCAGACCAGCATCATTCCAACCTCCTCTCTGCTCAACTCAAATATTGGAGCGCCCCCTTGTGGAACAAACCTGTTGGTGTGTACCTACGACCATTCCATGTGAGTGGAAGAAGACCCTCAGAATAAGAGCTGTCTGCCTTCATTGCGACTATGATTGTGATTGAGCGAAAGAAGCTTTCGGAGGTGAGCGAAAACAAAATGCTTCACATTGGGAGGTCTAGATGTAGCCAGAGCAATGGATTCTGGAGTATCTAGCCTGTGAGGAAGAACAATTGAGGGAGTCAGTCATTGAGAGAGAAAGAAGGAAGATAATTTTTGCTTATTTACAGTTGAGCTGTGACTTTTGTTTACTGTTTATTTTCACCCTCCTCTCTAGCCTTTTCTCATTTATTTCCCTTCACTGATATTTACCTGGGAGCCTTGGAGCGAGGCTTGGCACTTGTGAAGGACCGATGGAGGATGCGAGTCCGTCTGGCCCCCAGAGGCAGTGTTCTGACCTGTGGGCTGTGTGTTCTGGCCAACCTAGGAGCCATTAGGTTCCTGGAGAGAGACGAGAGGGAGTCTCTGTACACCAGACCATGTCTGGAGGACAGGTTGCAGTGTTGACATGTGGCCAGCTGAAGGAGAGGAGAAGAGGCAAGAGAAGATGGATACATTTTCAGGTTATTCAATATGGGCCCCACAAAAATACCTCCTTCAAGTACCCAGAAAACAAACACATATTAACTCATAAAGAAGACTCATTCAGAAGTAAAGTAGGGTAGTTTAGGCCGGAAAAAAAAGATCAGTTAAAAAAAGAAACCAAAACCAGGCTAAATGTTTCCTTCAAAGCCTCTGCTGCCTGGGGTCACGGGATATAACACAGGGCCCCAGAGTGTCTCTCTGTAATGGACATGAAGGCAGCTGACACTGCTGAGGGAGATAATTCAGCTGCAACTGTGATGTTGGGCTGTTGCATTAGACGAGCTTGCTGCCTCTTTCCAGCAGGGTTTTAGGACAGCTCTCTGGAGAGCTTTAAATTGGTCCCAGACCTACTTCTCAATGACAACCTGTATTTGTACCTACAGAATCATAACAACAAAGTATCCTTACATTGCACCACACAGTACTGTCTTTTCCACGACGGTACTCTATTTGTTTTCTTAATTTCTTATAAAAGTGTGTAAGATAGCTGTATTGCTATGACGCACATAATTGAAATCATCATAATGCCTTTGAAGTATATTAAAATTAAATCAATACCGGTAATTGTATACAGTAATACATGGAATGTAGACTGATGTATTAACATAAATAACAGAAGGTTCTGTAAGTAACAGACAGTGTAGTCATTCTTCTGTAAAGATGAAGATGTACATGTTATTAACTCTGTAAAAGGGATGGAATCAAACAAACAGAAGTAGACAACAAAGGTCTAGAAGTACTCACCGACACAAAAGCTGCCATCCTGATGTTGCTTGTCCTTACGTGCAACTCTCACAGTCTCTGTCTTACCCCAGTGTGGGATTCACTGATAGCCTATCACAAGATCAGAGTCACACAATGTGGGAGTCACAGGGAGGGGCCTGATCTCTCCTTTCTGCTTTTAATGATGTCACCAGGACAAGCCTATACCCACAGATGTCATCTGTGTCCAGATTGTGGATTAAAGTTACTGTATCCTACACACACAACATGACACGCACACACACACACACACAACATGACACACACACAGGTTTATGGACAGACCAACCTATTTTATCTGAATTGTTCTTGGAAAGTGTAGGAACACACTGCTACTCTTACATCAGCCCCTAATTTGATTTGATGTCCTGTTTTCTGTGTCTGGTTAGAGAATAGGATTAGGTATCCTGTATGGTTACACAATGCTATCATGACGTTTGACTGAAAGAGGATTTGTCTGTTTCTCCTCAGCTGCATTCACATGCCCCCCCCCCATCCCTAACCTCCCCCACCCCCCCACATTATAGGTGAGAAAGAATCAAATGAATCAATGTATTTAACTTTTATTTTTCAATAAAACATGGAAACATTTTTTTTGATCTCATACTGGAGGTTAATCACATTGTTTCCACATACGACCAGCTCCCATATGACAGTTGTCAAAGAGGAGGCTGTAGCCACTGCCACCAGCCTTGACAAAGTCAGAAACAGTCTTGCACCCTCCAAAGTTTTTGGTCTCAATGATCTAAAGAAAAGAGGAAACAACAAACAAACAAATTAAGTTGTTGTTACTACCATCATCATGATGTTATAACACATAGCATAACATGCATCTCTTGAAGAACCATAATATCCCTATGTGGTTACAAACATTGGGAAAAAAGATACTTGCATTCCAGTCAGAGCTCATGTGTCGTACAGCAACCACCACTGTCTGAGAACTCTGGCCAAATCCACCCCCCTTGTGTACAAGCCACTTGGTGCCGTCCTTCAGTGTTACTCTGAGGACCAACAACCATCCCATGAGTTAGTGGATCCGATTCCAACACATCCGTAAACAATTAGGATGCTGCAATGCTGACGTAAATCCCTCTGGCACTATTTGAACACACTGGTGCATACTTTCAGACCTGAAACTCCTTACTGGCACTGTAGCAGCAGTTGAACACATCTAATCCTATTTAATTCTTTTACACGAAGAAAGAAAGAAAAAAAGAAAAAGAAAGACAGAAAAAAAGAAAGAAAGAAAGAAAAAAAAGAAAAGAAAAAGAAAGGAATGCAGTACTGGCCTATTGGAATGGAACTTCCTCTAACCTCCTGATCCCATGACTCACCTGACTCCAGAGTGGCTCAGTGGTCCTAGCTGGAAGGACATGCCATCCAGGGATCTCTTCATTCTGTCAGCTTCATACACTTTGGAGTTATACAGCTTCCTCAGGTCAGACGCATTTGACAGATCAAAGTTATAAGATGAACCGCCACCTGTCAAAAATGAAGGTGTTTGGTGGTACAATATCAGTATAAACCTGAGAAATAATGTACAGTATAGACATTAAACAGAGGGAAAACAACTTACCTCCACCAGAAGATGAGTCAACATCGACTACCAACAAGGTAAGCAGGGCAGCTAGAACGACTTCTCTAATTGAGAACATGACTGATTCTGAAGTGACTTCTCACCTATCCTGTCTGAACTTCACCTATTTATCCAGTCTAGCTTTTCATGAGGCCCCTCCTCATGTTGATGTCTCCACAGAAAGATTTGTGGACAGGGGGCTGCTAAATGAGCACAGTCCAAAGTGCATGCCCAGGCCCAAGCTACTAAGCCAAATATTTGGCTTTTGGGGAACTACACAATTGACAAAACATAAAAGTTCCAGACAAACAAATCCAACCCAATTCCCCAAAAATGTTGCATTACAGCTTGTGGTTAAGACCATGTCTGCTGCAATCTTGGACTTTTACAAACAATTATTTTCTGACCTTTCAAATCAGGGTCAAATAATAGATCCTAGATATATATATAATTGCAGGACCACACAGCAAAAACAACACATCGTAAAGACCCTGCTCAAGATTTTAAAAAGAGGTTGGGATACTGTTTATTCCACAGACCATTAATGTGCTTTTAATTACATGTGATGGTTGTTATAAATGTAAAGTATAATGACAGGCCGAACCTGTGCAACTATTCACTTACATTGTGTTGAAATATTTTGAGCTTCAGAGTTCATCATAATCATTTTGGTAATAACATTGATCATAATATTGACAACAACAGGGCATTAGGCTTGGCTCAGAAGACTGGAGCAGCTAGCATTGACTCCTCCAATGACAGGAAGGTAGGCGTGATGCAGAATAGGCAGCTGGACAGACATTCTTCGTTGGACGCTGTGAAGAACAGAACCAGGAAGTGGTTAAAATACTGTCCATGCTGTTTGTGCAAAACGTACAGTATACAAATCCTCAAGTATGTGTCTTGAGTACTGGGGCTTGACAACAGCCCAATTTCTGCAGATTCATGTCAGAGAAAGTACTGAGCCAGAACGTGAGCATCATAATATAAATACAATGTCCATTCTATTGACTTAGTGGAGCAAAGCAAAGCGTTGTTTTCTCACTGTTCAGGTGAGTTGATGTCAGGGAGCGACTGAAACACATCCTCCTGGTTCGGGTCTTGCTGCTCCAGCTGTACCAGTGATCTACCCTCTCCTAAGAAAAAGAGTTGGGGTATTTATACCCATTCATCCATTTCAATAATTGTATAATGAGACATTTTTACTTTTATGTTAGGAAACCATCGTAAGAAATTGGGTTTAA
The DNA here is from genome assembly GCF_038355195.1 of Osmerus mordax. Classification (NCBI taxonomy): domain Eukaryota; kingdom Metazoa; phylum Chordata; class Actinopteri; order Osmeriformes; family Osmeridae; genus Osmerus; species Osmerus mordax. The sequence continues at coordinate 6,456,236 of NC_090055.1, forward strand.
AAAATTATTTTAGAGGGTAGATGTTTTGAAATGATGTTTGTAAATCCCTGAATGTAAATCCTGAAACAGAGCAGCCAAGGAGCCGGGAGGCACATAGATGGGCTATACCTGAGGTCTCTCTGAAGTAGCCACTACTTCCTCTCTGGGCCATATGAGCATCCTGTGGGCTAGGCTCCTGTTCAGGATTCTCTTGTAATTGCACAGCCAGTATCTTTAACTCTGCATCAAGCTACGAGATAGAGATAGAGAGAGGGAGGGGGTTTGGGGGATAATGAACATACTGTAAATTGTCTAAATGCTGAACCAAAAACACATGAAAGACAAGAAAGGAACTATACTCTAGAAAACACCTGCCAGACATTTTGCCTCCATTCCTCATGGAAAGACAGAAATGTCATGTTACGTCTTCTTCACCTGTGTTATTTGCCCGCAGAGGTGCTGGTTTTCAATTTGCAGATTGTCCAGCAGAGAAGCAGTCTCGTTTTCGTCAGTGGTCTGGAGGTCTCTGGTCCGGTCTTGGTCAGTGACTGTACAACTCCCTGACTCCTTCTGTTTGGGTGGGGACTGGACCCCTGTGGTTTGGCTGGCTTCAACAGGACTGTTCCTAATATTAAGAATCTACAAAGAGTACAAGACAGTGCAGCTCCATTTCTCTATTCCATCTTATTCATAAATAATACAAGTTACAGCCCATAAGGCCTGGAATGCCTAACAATGGACATGATATTTCATCCATGGTTTCTGAGGGGGATCTACCTTTGGCAAGAACAGCAGACAGATGATGGAGGTGTTGCAGAGCAGGATGGCGACAGCGAGAACGCAGAACTGCACACCGGGTTGGTGGCTGGTCAAATGGTAGCCAGACACTCCGCACACACACAGCACTGTCAAGATGAGAACGCTGCCTACCAGGTACACGCTATCATTCAAGGGAGGCTCCTGCACCTTCCTGGTGCTCCAGGCGAGAAAACACCCCAGTAGCTGATGATGACATGGAGTAAAGATCCTTAAAACACACCAAGGAGTGGATTCCATTTACAGAGTCCATGTAGAATGGAACAATATTTATTACAATAATCCTATGACTAAAACGTATCAAGCAGGTCGTACTAGTAACATCCCAGTAGTACAGCTCCAACACAGCTTAATGCTCCACTCACCATCACCGGCCCTTTGTAAGCATACATGATGGTGAGCCATAAATTCATTCTTCTACTTTCACAGCACGTTATAAAAGGCCTTATTACAATGTCCTCATCACTTGGATCAGTCTGAAATACACACAAGAACACAAGATCAATGTCTTGTACCACAACAGGTTAAACAACAGCACCCTTACACCCCAGACAGGAAATCCCAGAGGTCCATGTTGCCCAGCCTCACCTCCCAGCCTGACTCTGACTCTGTGTGCCTGAGTGGGTCCACAACCTGCCAGCAGGTCAGTATGGCCAAATCCGCAAACAGCAGCATGCCAACCACCTTTACTGGATCTCTGGCCTTGGAGCTCTGTGGACACAACAGGGTCCGGAGATTGGTAGGTTAGAGGTGGGGGCTATCTCAGCACTGATCCATTCATTCCACCATTATGATACAACAATCTAGATAAAAATGTGAAAAAAATATAAAGATAAATGCTACCTTGTTCATTTCCATATTCATGTACACTCTCCAGATTTTGGCTAATAAAGCTGCAAAGGTAATGCTGTGTCCTATGGACAGAAACCATGTCCTCACCTGACAAGGAAACAAAAGACATTAGGAATATTTTATCCTGTCTACTAAATCCCTCAATAAAAAGGCAATAAGCCTATACTTACAGAGCAGAGGATCTGCAAATCGTGGTCTGAGACCAGGGATCTATCAAGGCCGAAAAGGAAGATGGAGGTGAAGGACAGTATTGTCCCCAGGAAAATAAGGTTGTCCAGGAACAGCCCAGAGGTCTTCATTAACCTTTCATGTTGAGAGAAGTAGGTGTACTTGATTGTAAAACAAACTTGAACAAACCAACTGTGCCGTCAGGAGGACAAACAGGAGATAATTGAGAATGCTAGTACGACTGATGAAAAATCCAAACAGACCTGTGGGTGCGGTTCTTGATGTTGAGGCAGAAGAACCCGATGGCTGTGATAATGGCTAAGCCTGTGGTGGCTGACAGGATGCTATAGAGAGGCAGGCTGACTCCCTTCCTGAGTAGACGGACTGTGGTACGGTCTCTGGCTGGACCAGCTCCTGCCACGGACAACACCAGCAGGACCAAAACGTTTATGATCTGGCTGACAAGACAGTGCCAGGCAACGCAGCTAAACAGCTGTGCAGCTATTTCACCTGAACAATACTTCAAAACAAGCGGAGGACTGCCACATGAACCTTTTTGCTCCTCAGGAAACCTAATGAGAAAGGTCCAGCCTCCTGCAAACTTTGGTGTGAACAGTTTCTTACCTTGAAACCTCATTCTGCGGGTCAGCTGTAGGACTTCAGTACTGGTGTTATACAGTCCCACTTCAACCTCTTGGCCCCCTGGAAAGCACTCCACAGTCAGATCTTTGATCACAAATCAAGGGTTCCGCAACAACACTTTTACATTTAAACACCTTTACCTTGAAGCTGGCTTAACTTGAGACTTCCCATTCGCTGTCCGTTTCTGAAAAAAACAGGACCCTGTTGGTGGAAAAAGGTCTTAGTGTGATGTATAATATATACCGTTTCTATACTCTCAGGGGCTCAGTGAAAACAGTCTAAAGCATTTATATACTGCATGTTGTAAAACGTCAGGCTTACTGTGACTCCTTCAAATTGAAGTTGCTTTATGGAATGCAAGACCATTTGCTCCAGCTCTGTGTTGCTGACTGTGAAGTTTCGGTGGATGTTGTGTCTCTCTCTGTGCTTTATAGACTCCATCACCTGGGTTAATGCTAGTGCAATCGCCCAAACTCCGTCGTAGGCAAATCCATGCAATTTGCTGCCCACCAACCGTTGCTGCCATAGCTGCTGTTTGTATTCCCCCTCATACTCCTGTGGGGTCTTCACAAAGGAAAGAAGAAACGACGTGTTGAATTACATAACACAAAACCAGAGGCAAGGCTGTGTTTATGTACAGTGTACAAGGGAAGTCTAAGACTACTGACCCTTCCTGAAATGCCTTTTATTTGTCGGTCGCTCAAATGTTTGAGGTCCACACTAATGTAGCCTTCTATTGCTATCAGCAGACTCTTTGAGGAACATGTGGAGATGTTGGAGTCCTCCCACCACCCCTGTTTGTACCCACTTGGTAAAATCCACTGGTACTTCCTGCCAAACATGTTGAGGTTGTGAACCTGCAGGTGAAACAATGTTTTTTTTAGGACGACACTGATCATGCATTCAGATATAAGGATATGATTAACTACTGTATTAACTAATACGGGACTACTCTACGAAAAGTTGAAAATCTGGACTCACGCAGCAAAATACTTTGGAAGCCAACTTTTCATCAAAAAGACCAATAATTATCCGTACATCATTGTCCTGTGGAACCAACTATGATTATTTTAAATCTAAAACATATTAATCTAAACCTCAAGGTCAAATGCACATAATATGTCATCTTACTGCACCTGTCACCAGTGAAACAATTATACCAGAATCAAGAAGAACAAACACACTGGTTACCTTAAGCTTTTTTAAATGGATGCAGGTACTGTTAGAGAGTCTTTCAATGATTGCCACATCAATTTTAGCTTCCCTGAGTTTTGTAGTCAGATCTTTCTATTTCAAAAAAGAAGCAGCAAATTATAAGTTCATTTTCATGTGTTATTCCATTCCGTCTGTTACTATTCTATTCAATCTAATATTCATCGACTAAGACACTATGTACGGCCTGTAATACTTTTTCAGTCTTTTAAACTGATCAAAAAAGGTGTTATGTCAGTATTCACCTCTAAGATGTTCTGTCCGTCCGTGAGGACGCCCACCCTGCTCCACCTGTACTGAGAGAGGATCCGCACCACAGACCGGCTCACGGCAGCGTCTGAGGGTATGGTGCAGAAGAAGTTGGGGTACCTCTCCCTGTCAGCTAAAACAGCTGCGCTGGCAGCAAATGACAGCTGAGAAATGTCACAGGGCCAATATGTGAAAAAGGAAAACACTGTGAGAGAGCAATGAACATTCTTTCAAACAAGTATCAAACTGGACTGAAGAGGAAGTGTTCTCCAGAGAGCTTTGATAAAGATCCATGTGTTGGTGATTGAGAGGGATACCTGCACAAGATTCCAATTCTGCACAGATTGTGCAATTGTGGAGGTCACAGATGGACACACACCTCCAAAAACCATTGAGTACTTGGTCCCATTCCATATGGCATCAAAGAAGGCTTTAAGTCCTTTGGCACTGTCACACTAGACAAGTCAAAAACAACATGGACTGCAGGTTATCTAAAAGTCTGTCACAATGCTGTGTAACAAGTGTCAACGGTCTCTTGATTACCAAAACAGAAATCATTACCTCAGAATCGATGACGTCAAATTGAATTTCATAGTTTCTGAGAGGTGGAGGCTGCGTGCTGAGGTCCTGCAGAGCTATCTGGACGGCTGGCAGCACCGTAGCGGTGAGGTTCTCTAGTCCTGGCCGGCCGGTGTGAGGTGTGATCCACAACACTGGAAGGGGATGGCGGATCTGGGCTCCAGAGGGCACCACCAGCAGCCATATGAGAGTCAAGGCTACACATCCACCCATTCCTTCTGTTTCTGAGGCGATTCTCCTTCCTGCTTAGATACTCTTACCCGCAAGAAAATCTGCACCTCTAACCCACTAGTAATCCTCAACTGCTGTCCAGTCAAACGGTGCTACCTCAAGAGAACCCCACGAAGGGTTAACAGGATAAAGATCTGGCAACAACAGATCACCTACATCTGCCATGGTGGTAATCCTCCACTCCTCGACACACACTCCTACTTGGCTGTAATGCTGTGGCCTTGGTCTCAGGCCGTAACACATGACCTGACTTGATCATGGTCACTTCAACGGATTGTTTACATTTGCATTTCTCTAACCTCTAGAACTGAAAATGATGTTAGCAACTTATACACATTATGTCTGTACTTTCAAACATATGGTTAACCCCTAATACCTAATTCCATAATGACAATTGGCTTTTGACTTAATCTGGACCACAACGGATCACCTTGGCACAGTTTCTAAAAGGATACTCAACAGTAGCATGTTTATTCAATCCATGAAACTCTATTGACCTCTTCCATGATTATTTAAAATGTATTTACATAACTTTAGATTTTACAGTATGGGAACTATGTAATACTCATGTTCTGTCCAAGCAGAATTACTCTAATAAAATAAAAACTAGATGATAATTACCAGTGAAAAAAAGTTGTATAATTTCTTTTTACAAATGAATGTTGTATGAATAAGAACAAGTACGGAATTAATGCACTTTCATTGGTATTCCAGCAGAGGGCAAAAAATATGTCTTTGTCTTTAAAGTTCTTACAGGATTAGGACTATAATAGGTTTCAATTTTTTATTTAAGGTTTAGGCCACTAGGATTTTGTCAAGAAGTGCAGGATCAACAAATTCAGTGTGTACCTGTTAGTACAGGTACACATGTACAGTGTGTACATTTACATTGAACTTAATACAAAGAACCCTGAAAAGCTAAATATAGCCTACAACTCCTTTACAGATAACGTGGGCACAGTGAATGTGGGGTTGTCAAGCACAGTCAGTCATCAATAATCTATATAGAAAATATACAGAAATAAAGATTGTGGGACAAAATTTATTTTCCTATTTGCAGTAAAGACAAACCAAAAGTCAACATGAATTCACTTAAAATGAAATAATTGAATTTTTTCTCCTTGGCTTTCAAACAGTATCAAGTTTTCCAAGATATTAAAGTAAACTCTTTTCATTACAGACACCAGGAAACTACAGCATGTGACGGATGAGTAGTATCTTCCTCCACCCAAACAGCGGAAAAAAGAACATCTTTGACACCAGCTCAAGTCTGGCCTTTACTGGGCTCTCGTGATCGACCAGCCGGTCGAACAGGTCCACCTTTACCTCGTCCGCTTCCTCCTCCTCCTCTCTTCCTCCTCTGTCCATGCCTCAGTCCTCCAGCCACCCCTCCTTCCTCCTTGGCAGCTTGTGCCCACAGAGCCTCGTAGTTCCCTGGGGCCTGGTACCCAGGAAGGCTGGCATCCAAGGGGTCCATGGAAAGGAGAACCCAGATGGCAGGCAGGTTTCGACTGACAGTGAGACTGTCCAGGCCTGCCCCTGGCTCCAGGGGCTCCCAAACCTCCAACACAGTGCTGTACATCAGCTTAGTGTGCTGGTAAAGTCCTGTCACCCGTCGCTTCAGAATTTCCACACATGTTATTGTCTTGGAAACACCTCTACCTGTCCCTGTAAAGACTATTTGACGGCAGGGAAGTTTATCCAGCATAGGTGCGCTGCTCACTCCCTCCTCCTGGACTCCTAAAGAACCGCCTCCTTCACCAGTCTTAAGTTGCCTTGTTTCATTGCAGGCTGTCTTGGGCTTTGGCCCCATACGGCTGAAGGCATAGCGCATGATGTTGCGGATTTTGCTGCCGTCTTTGACCCGCACCTGCGGCGTGTCGGCGGGGAGGCCAGGGAAAGGGCAGAGGCAGGGCTGCTCCACCGTCCTGGCATGGCTGTAGTTCTCCATGTCGATTATAAATCTCTTTCTTCAATGGTAGACAGAATGAGGAAAGAGAAATAAAGTATTTTATCTATAAATAGCGGCCCAAAAAATGAATGTGGAATGCAAGTTATATTGTGTTATACTATTCTGGAGTTCTAGCTTGTTAACGTTAAGAGTTATAATCACGGTCATATTTTGAATAACTGCACACATCTGAACAATGGACCCAAATACTATATATATATATATATATATATATATATATATATATATATATATTTTAATGTAATTTGTATAATTGCTGGACAGTTAGCTAGGTAGCTATTGAGCTTAAAGTTGGCTAAAAAAGCTAGCATCCCAACGTAGTTTGTTTATCCTTCCAATCAATAGGTAGCGGGGACAGCTATTATAATTGTAAAATTAAACAGAAACCCTTTAGTCTTACCAGACGTTAAGCTGAATAGGCATACATTGATATCATCTACTGTAAGTGTATTTGTTTTCATCCGAAAAATGTGCCTGATCAGTGACTGCTGTCCACATGCTTGAAGCTTCCGGCCCCACAGCCATAGCAGTACTCTGTGCGCATGGGCAAACCTATCCCTTACATCTTGCTATCAGCTGATCTGAAGCAACGCTGTTTCGTTTTCGATCCTGAAATTGCAGAAACTAAAGACATACGTGTTACCTCTGAAAACACGCACGCACACACGTAGATATTCATATGAATATCTACGTGTATGAATATAGACTTATATTAGAGAGAGAGATTGTTATCGTACTCGGCGACTTTAACAAAGGTAATCTCAGCCACGAACTCCCTAAATACAGACAATTCATCAAATGCCCTACCAGAGAAGAGAACACTCTGGATCACTGCTACACTACAGTCAGTAGAGCCTACCACGCCGTCCCTCGTGCAGCACTGGGTCACTCTGACCATACCATGGTCCATCTGATTCCTGCATACAGGCAGAAATTAAAGCTCTGTAAACCTGTTGTGAGGACATCAAAACAGTGGACCAGTGACGCTATGGAGGATCTGCGGGCGTGCTTGGACTGTACTGACTAAGATATGTTCACTACTGCTACCAATAGTCTGGATGAACCCAGAGAGGCTGTGACATCATACATCAGCTTATGTGAGGACTGCTGTATTCCAACACACACTCCACTAACGACTCCCGCCTGGCCAACGACCTGAACAAGTACTGTAGATTTGAAAGACAATTGGACTGTCCTGATCTACCCCCTCCCACCCATGTGGCCTCCCCCCTTCCCCCCTCTACAGTGACGACTCTCTCCATTCAGGAGGTGAAGGTAACAGACTTTTCAAGAGGCAGAACCCCCGCAAAGCAGCTGGGCCGGACTCTGTCTCTCCTGCCACCCTCAAGCACTGCGCTGACCAGCTGTCTCCGGTGTTTACCAACATCCGGTGTTTACCAACATCTTTAACACCTCCCTGGAGACATGCCATGTGCCAGCCTGTCTCAAATCCTCCACCATCATCCCTGTGCCCAAAAAGCCAAGGCCAACAGGACTCAATGACTACAGACCCATCGCCCTGACCTCTGTGGTAATGAAGTCTTTTGAGCGCCTTGTGCTGGCAAACCTCAAATCCATCACAGACCCTTTCCTGGACCCACTGCAGTTTGCCTACAGAGCCAACAGGTCTGTGGATGACGCCGTTAACATGGCCCTCCACTTCACCCTAAAGTACCTGGACTCCCCAGCATCCTACGCCAGGATCCTGTTTGTGGATTTCAGCTCTGCCTTCAACATGATCATCATCATCAGAAATTCAACCTGCCAAAGACAATGGTGCACTTCTACACAGCCATCATTGAGTCCATCCTCACCTCTTCCATCACCATCTGGTACGCTGCTGCCACTGCCAAGGACAAGAGCAGACTGCAGCGTATCATCCGCACTGCTGAGAAGGTGATCGGCTGCAATCTGCCTACCCTCGAGGACCTGCACACCTCGAGGACCCTGAGGCGTGCGAGGAAGATTGTGGCCGACCCCTCCCACCCTGGTCACTCCCTGTTCCAGCTACTCCCCTCCGGCAGAAGGCTGCGGTCCATCAGGACCAAAACCTCACGCCATAAGAACAGTTTCTTTACATCTGCTACTGGCCTCTTCAACAAGGCCAACAACTCCCACTGACATTCATTCATTTACTTAACTATTATAAGTCCATCTAATGGCAATTACAGTATGCATAAGCCACCTTATCTCAGTATCTGATTGCACTATGTTGACCACTCACGCTGCTCATTCTTATTCTTATTTTTTAATATTTACTTATTATTCTTAGATTGTACTTTTACTTAATTTAAGATTCGTATATGTTCAGTGTTTGCACCTCCCTGCCACAGTAAATTCCGTGTTTGTATAACATACATGGAGAATAAACCGAAGTCTGATTCTGAGATACATCCTTCCAATAGCATAGGCTATTATGGTATTTGAATACGCGAAACATGCACATACAGTGTTCTCTCAAAAACGTTTGGGGATTTTGTAATATTTTTTTAATACTGGTTAAGCTATGCTACCTGTTGTGTATGACGAATGTCATTTATGAAACTGTGATTGCACTAGTACTAACCCCATACACTCAATACTGTCAATATATACAGTGGTGTGAAAAAGTGTTTGCCCCCTTCCATATTTCCTATTTTTTTGCATGTTTGTCACACTTAAATGTTTCAGATCAAACACATTTAAATATAAGACAAACATCTTGATGATCCCCAAGACTTTTGGGAAAATACTCTGTGGAGTGACGAGTCAAAAGATGAACCTTTTGAAAGGTGTGTCCCATTACATCTGGCGTAAAAGAAACACTGCATTTCAGACAAATAACATCATACCAAAAGTAAAATATGGTGGTGGTAGTGTGATGGTCTAGGGCTGTTTTGCTGCTTCAGGGACCTGGAAGAGTTGCTGTGATAAATGGAACCATGAATTCTGCTGTCTACCAATAAATCCTAAAGGAGAATGTCCGGCCATCTGTGTGTGACCTCAAGCTGAAGCGAACTTGAGTTCTGCAGCAGGACAATGATCCAAAACACACCAGCAAGTCCACCTATGAATGGCTGAAGAAAAACTAAATGAAGACTTTGGAGTGGCCTAGTCAAAGTCCTGACCTGAATCCTATTGAGATGCTGTGGCATGACCTTAAAAAGGCAGTTCATGCTCGAACTCCCTCCAATGTAGCTGAATTACAACAATTCTGAGTTGAGTTGGCAACAATTCCTCCACAGCGCTTTAAAAGACTAATTGCAAGTTATCGCAAACGCTTGATTGCAGTTGTTGCTGCTAAGGGTGGCCCAACCAGTTATTAGGTTGTAGGGGGAAATAACCTTTTCACACAGGGCCATGTAGGTTTGTTTCCCCAAAAAAAAACACTGGGAGGGGTTGATGACAATCATGAGTGATGTAAGAAAACTGAAACTTAAAGAATTGTGACCGTGACTATCCCTATAAATTCCAGTGTACTCATGACATTTGGAAAAGACAGAGAGCACATCATGGGTGTCAGAGGACTGACCAGTTTAGTGGATGACAATGGACACATTTTACAAGATGTTTCCTTCAAGAACAACAAACTGGTAATCGATGGCTGTAATCTGTACTACTTACTTTATTTTGATGAACAACTGGACCAGAGTCACGGGGGAGACTATGATTCTTTCGAGGGTCTCATCTGTGGGTTTATCAAGGCTCTGAGAGAAAATGGGATTGAACCCTATGTTGTTGTTGATGGTGGGTCTGACTACACAGACAAGAAGTTTGAGACTCTGAAACAACGAGCTGAAGAAAAGATTCACAAAGCTCACGACGTGTCAGTGGGACGCAGAGGTAATGTCTTGCCACTCATCATTAAACGTGTGTTCTCACAGGTCCTCACCAGATTGAAAGTACCTTTTGCAACGAGCATCGCTGAAGCAGACAGAGAAATAGCCTCACTGGCAAGGGAGTGGAACTGCCCTGTGCTCTCCAATGACAGCGACTTCTACATATTCGACGTCCCAGCAGGACTTTTACCCATCTCACATTTCAAGTGGAAGCAAGGGGGCTTGAAGACGGGTATTCCTGCCAAACTCTTCACTCAAGAAAGATTCTGCTCTTGGTTCAATATCAACCGGTCTCTACTACCAATTTTTGCCTCCATTTCAGGAAACGATTATGTCAATCTCGCCAGCCGGGGCTTGTCCGTAAAATGGGCTGAATACTCGAAGCTGAGTGGGAGATTTGCCAATCTTGACGGCTTGCTCAACTGGTTAGGCAGTTTAAAAAATGAGAAGAATGCCTTGAACGCTGTGCTCAAGTTAATGGATGACGGTGATAGGGTGAAAACGAAACAAACAGAACAAGCCTTCATGTTGAGCATGGAAGAGTACAAACTATCTCCTAGCTCATTGGGGGAGTTCTTCAGGAACGGGACCCCACCTTCCAATATTCCAGAGCCTGTGAAGGTGTTGCCAGACTGGGCCCTCCTATCCCTGACGCAGGGGAAGCTCCCCTCGGACGTCATTGACGTTATACTCTTTAGAAGGGTGGTACAGAGTTCCCAGGTAGAGGACATCAGCTTACCCAGTGGAAAAATCACCTCAAGGCCCATACGGCAGATATTGTACGGGCTGCTACTGGGTGGGAGATCCCCTGCTTCGATGGAGACGGGACAGTGTATGGTTGAGGAGTATGACAGAGATGGCCTGAATCTGATTAGTCACATGATCAAGCCTATCTTCAGCGGGCCTGTACAAAAGCTGCAGCTGGACACTCTGGATAAGGTAAAAATATATATATATATGATGCAACATTTCAGTACTTGTCTAAAAGATTGAAAGGATTTTGAAAGACTGATGATTAAAACAAACTTCAGCTTAATTGACTGAGTAAATTTGAAATAGACTCCAAACCTGTTGTAACCCAGGTTACAGTATTTTTTGAGCCAAAGGCTTCAGTCTAGCTCTCCTCTCCGTCCTGCAGGCCCACCTCCCAGATCGTCTGACGGTGATGTTAGAGACCCTGGGAGTGACTCAGTCTCTGACTAGCATCCCGCCTCACCTGCGTCTGCCTGTAAGCGTCACCTGCTATTGGATGAGACACGCAGACCCTCCCCCTGACCTGCCCCTCCTGCAGGCCCTGCTCCTGGGCATGGTCTATGGAGAACTGTGCAGACAGAAGAAGAAGAACAGAGGTGGGGACACACAGGACCTGGTGCTGCAGAGGTTTGAAGGAATAGTCCAGAGATGTACACGGAAGCTGGACCTGGATGTGGCCCATGCCTACAGCCAATGGCAGGCCTGCTTTAGAGACAGCCTCAACTTGAACCAGCTGCTATGCTTCCCCCTAGTGGAGACAGAATGTGCAAGGTAAACTGGAACCCTAACTATAACTGATGAGACCTTTGCACTGAAATTGGACTTTTATCATGTGATTAAGCAAATCATTAACAAAGGTTCTTCTCATTATAGTCAAATATTCATTTTTTTGCTGCTTTGAACAGATGCATTTGATAAGAACTTGTCATATACAGCCACTATATCCTGTAGCATAACAACTTGCGTAAATGTATAACCAAACTAAACAGTGAATGTTGGGTTTATGACTGTAGAAAAGTGGATTTGTTCTTCAACAAAGGCACTGTGTTTGTACAGTTACATTTTTCCTTCAGCTACTGGTTGCACTATCAGCTATATTGCACTAATTGTACCCCACTTGTCTTTAGGTTAGTATATGTTTATAAGGTTAGTATAGGTTGTTATGTGTATTAGAGTTTAAGTATACTTTCTTGTATATTGTATATTATTTTGTATATTTAAGAGGTTTATTACATTCTATCTTATCATAGATGTAATCTGTTATCATAGATGTAATCTATGTTCTGGGTACTTATATGTTATGTTATGCCAAGTTGCTTTGCGTTGTCTTATCCAAAGAATTTCAGTGTCCAGTCTGACCTTGTGTTGTTCTGTGCATCTGACAATAAAAGACTTGAACTTGAACTAGTGTTAGCACTAACATTGTCTTTGTTGTTGACCAGGCTCTACAAGGGCACTCTTGTGCACCCCCTAGTGGTTGAACTGAGAAGTGGGGCGAGCCCGGAGTTTATCCTGGATGGAGGCCCCATTGCTGGGCCGCTGTACAAGGCCCTCCTGGACACTGTGCTCCTCTCCCAGGACTGCAGATCCATCATCTCCACGACAACCAGAGGTGCAGCTCGGGGCAGGACATTGCCACGGGAACCAATGTATGAACTCACACCCAATCTGCAGAGGCTGGCGATGCAGGAGGAGCAGAAGGAAGAGGAGGATACCTTGAGAGAGAGGAAGATAAAGGACACTCCTGCTGAAGACCCGGGCTGGGTCGTCTCAGTGAAAACTCGGCACAATACCAAGTCCAGGGCCCAGAAAATTCCGAACCCAGAATTGTTAAAGCTCCGGGACAAGAAAGGCTGGATCTGAGAATACCTTTATATTCAAAATATTCAAAATATAGGAATTAATTGCTTTAGGAATGTAAATAAATGTATTGATAGGAAAGAAATGTATTGATAGGAAAGAAATAATGGACTTCCAAATGTTTTTGTAAATCTCCTCAATTTTAAATGTTTATTTGTGTTTGTATGCTATTTGAAATGTAATTAACATGTTTTCACATTTAATGTATTGATTTAAATTGTGCAAAAAAATAAACTTTTGATAAGTTACCCAAATCGTAAGAATGGACCAATGTCTTCGAAAACAAACAGCCCTCTGTGCATAACCACACAATTTGTACTTTTTGAGAACAAGAATAGATCTGAAATCAAGAACAGATTGTGAAATGAGAGAAGAATCAGACAGCCAGACATTTAAAAGATTTATAAAACTTTTTAATATATCATTATCATTATAAAAAGCTAGCATCCCAACGCAGTTTGTTTATCCTTCCAAACAATAGGTAGCGGGGACAGCTATCATAATTGTACAATTAAACAGAAAAACTTAAATTTTACCAGACGTTAAGCTGAATAGGCATACATTGATATCATCTACTGTAAGTGTATTCGTTTTCATCCGAAAAATATGCCTGATCAGTGACTGCTGTCCACATGTTTGATGCTTCCGGCCCCACATCCATAGCAGTACTCTGTGCGCATGGGCAAACCTATCCCTTACATAATGTTATCAGCTGATCTGAAGCAACACTGTTTCGTTTTCGGTCCTGAAGTTGCAGAAACGAAAGACATGCGTTACCTCTGAAAACACGCACGCACACACACACACGTAGATATTCATATATATAGAGAGAAATATATAGACTTATATTAGAGAGAGAGATATATCCACCCAATAGCATAGGTAGGCTATTATGGTATTTGATTACGCCGAAACATGCACATACAGTGTTCTCTCAAAAACGTTTGGGGATTTTGTAATATTTTTTTATATTGGTTAAGCTATATGCTACCTGTTGTGTATGACAAATGTAATTTATGAAACTGTGATATGTGTCTGTCTCAGAACAACGATACATTAATAAATTATCGTGTTATTGTTTATCTACGTCATTACCACAAGTACTAACCCCAAACTCTCAATACTGTCAATATATATATCAGACGTCACATTCAGCCAGGTTGATATGGCTATATTTCTAGGCCTAATATGGGTACAACGTTTGGTATGTAGACTGCATTACGTTAAGGCTAATGTTGTAATGCAGCATGAAATAGAAATTGGCAAGCATTTGTTTCCCCAAAACAAAACACTGGGAGGGGTTGTTGAGAATCATGAGTGATGTAAGAAAAACGAAACTTAAGGAAAAGTGACCGTATCTCTAGCCCTATAAATTCGAGTGTACTCATGACATTTGGAAGAGGATCTCAACTGAGAAAGACAGAGAACACATCATGGGTGTCAGAGGACTGACCAGTTTAGTGGATGACAATGGACACATTTTACAAGATGTTTCCTTCAAGAACAACAAACTGGTAATCGATGGCTGTAATCTGTACTACTTACTTTATTTTGATGAACAACTGGACCAGAGTCACGGGGGAGACTATGATTCTTTCGAGGGTCTCATCTGTGGGTTTATCAAGGCTCTGAGAGAAAATGGGATTGAACCCTATGTTGTTGTTGATGGTGGGTCTGACTACACAGACAAGAAGTTTGAGACTCTGAAACAACGAGCTGAAGAAAAGATTCACAAAGCTCACGACGTGTCAGTGGGACGCAGAGGTAATGTCTTGCCACTCATCATTAAACGTGTGTTCTCACAGGTCCTCACCAGATTGAAAGTACCTTTTGCAAAGAGCATCGCTGAAGCAGACAGAGAAATAGCCTCACTGGCAAGGGAGTGGAACTGCCCTGTGCTCTCCAATGACAGCGACTTCTACATATTCAACGTCCCAGCAGGATTTTTACCCATCTCACATTTCAAGTGGAAGCAAGGGGGCTTGAAGACGGGTATTCCTGCCAAACTCTTCACTCAAGAAAGATTCTGCTCTTGGTTCAATATCAACCAGTCTCTACTACCAGTTTTTGCCTCCATTGCAGGAAACGATTATGTCAATCTCGCCAGCCGGGGCTTGTCCGTAAAATGGGCTGAATACTCGGAGCTGAGTGGGAGATTTGCTAAGCTCGACGGCTTGCTGCACTGGTTAGGTAGTTTAAAAGATAAAAAGAATGCCTTGAACGCTGTGCTCAAGTTAATGGATGACGGTGATAGGGTGAAAACGAAACAAACAGAACAAGCCTTCATGTTGAGCATGGAAGAGTACAAACTATCTCCTAGCTCATTGGGGGAGTTCTTCAGGAACGGGACCCCACCTTCCAATATTCCAGAGCCTGTGAAGGTGTTGCCAGACTGGGCCCTCCTATCCCTGACGCAGGGGAAGCTCTTCTCGGACGTCATTGACGTTATACTCTTTAGAAGGGTGGTACAGAGTTCCCAGGTAGAGGACATCAGCTTACCCAGTGGAAAAATCACCTCAAGGCCCATACGGCAGATATTGTACGGGCTGCTACTGGGTGGGAGATCCCCTGCTTCGATGGAGACGGGACAGTGTATGGTTGAGGAGTATGACAGAGATGGCCTGAATCTGATTAGTCACATGATCAAGCCTATCCTCAGCGGGCCTGTACAAAAGCTGCAGCTGGACACTCTGGATAAGGTAAAATATATATATATATATGATGCAACATTTCAGTACTTGTCTAAAAGATTGAAAGGATTTTGAAAGACTGATGATTAAAACAAACTTCAGCTTAATTGACTGAGTAAATTTGAAATAGACTCCAAACCTGTTGTAACCCAGGTTACAGTATTTTTTGAGCCAAAGGCTTCAGTCTAGCTCTCCTCTCCGTCCTGCAGGCCCACCTCCAAGATCGTCTGACGGTGATGTTAGAGACCCTGGGAGTGACTCAGTCTCTGACTGGCATCCCGCCTCACCTGCGTCTGCCTGTAAGCGTCACCTGCTATTGGATGAGACACGCAGACCCTCCCCCTGACCTGCCCCTCCTGCAGGCCCTGCTCCTGGGCATGGTCTATGGAGAACTCTGCAGACAGAAGAAGAAGAACAGAGGTGGGGACACTGAAACACACACACACACACACACACACACACACACACACACACACACACACACACACACACACACACACTGGAATGTTGTAATCAGGTTTATCAGGGGATGCAGACTAAACGCTTTTTGCTTAGGTAGCTAAAACCAGCAGAGCCATGTTTGAGCTTTGTTAGCCCTGATTGCTCAACTGTGGGTGATAACTCCTTCCTGTGTATGTATCAGGGATCTCGAAGAGTGAGAGTCTGGTGCTGCAGAGGTTTGAAGGAATAGTCCAGAGATGTACATGGAAGCTGGACCTGGATGTGGCCCATGCCTACAGCCAATGGCAGGCCTGCTTTAAAGACAGCCTCAACTTGAATCAGCTGCTATGCTTCCCCCTAGTGGAGACAGAATGTGCAAGGTAAACTGAAAACCTAACTATAACTGATGGGACCTTTGCACTCAAATTGGACTTTTATCATGTGATTAAGCATATCATTAACAAAGGTTCTTCTCATTATAGTCAAATATTATGATGATATTATAACAACTTGCGTATATGTATAACCAAACTAAACAGTGAATGTTGGGTTTATGACTGTAGAAAAGTGGATTTGTTCTTCAACAAAGGCACTGTGTTTGTACAGTTAAACTTTTCCTTCAGCTACTGTTTGCACTATCTGCAATATTGCACTAATTGTACCCCACTTGTCTTTAGGTTAGTATAGATTTATAAGGTTAGTATAGATTGTTATTTGTATTAGAGGTTAAGTATACTTTCTTGTATATTGTATATTAATTTGTATATTTAGGAGGTGTATTATATTCGATCTTATCATAGATGTAATCTATTATCATAGATGTAATCTATGTTCTGGGTACTTATATGTTATGTTATGCCAGGTTGCTTTGTGTTGTCTTGTCCCAATAATTTCAGTGTCCAGTCTGACCTTGTGTTGATCTGTTCATCTGACAATAAAAGACTTGAACTTGAACTAGTGTTAGCACTAACATTGTCTCTGTTGTTGACCAGGCTGTACAAGGGCACTCTTGTGCACCCCCTAGTGGTTGAACTGAGAAGAGGGGCGAGCCCGGAGTTTATCCTGGCTGGAGGCCCCATCGCTAGGCAGCTGTACAAGGCCCTCCTGGACACTGTGCCCCTCTCCCAGGACTGTAGATCCATCATCTCCACGACAACCAGAGTTGTAGCTCGGGGCAGGACATTGCCACGGGAACCAATGTATGACCTCACAGCCAATCTGAAGAGGCTGGTGATGCAGCTGGAGCAGGAGGAAGAGGAGGATACCTGGAGAGAGATGAAGATAAAGGACACTCCTGCAGAAGACCCGGGCTGGGTCGTCTCATTGAAAACTCGGCACAAGACCAAGCTCAGGGCCCAGAAAACTCCGAACCCAGAATTGTCAAAGCTCCGGGACAAGAAAGGCTGGATCTGAGAATACCTTTATATTCCAACTCTTCAAAATATAAATTATTACAAATTATTATAATTATAAATAAGGGACTTCCAAGTGTTTTTGTAAATCTACTCAATTTAAAATGTTTATTTGTGTTCCTCTGACCATTGTATGCTATTGTAAATGTAATTAACATGTTTTCACATTTAATGTATTGATTTAAATTGTGCAAAAAACTAAACTGTTTTGATAAGTTAGCCAAATCCAAAGATGGACCAATGTCCTCTAAACAAACCTGTGTGCATATAACCACACAATGTGTAATTTTTGAGAACAAGAATAGATCTGAAATCAAGAACAGATTGTGAAATGAGAGAATAATCAGACAGCCAGACATTTCAAAGATTTATAAAACATTTTAATATATAATTATTTTCATACCGTCATCACAGAGCACTGGTTTCTGCTGTGCAACACTCACAACTCATAAATAAAGAATAAAACAAAAACGGAAGAAAATGAAAGAAAACATGAATGTTTCTTTCCCAAACTGCATGAGACCAACGCCATCGCTAATTTCTACTTTCCACACACACACACACACCAAGAGGAAATAAAAAAAAGAGCAAAAGATGTATTAGAAAAAGAGTATTTATTTAAATAGCTCGCGATTTATATGCTTCGGGTGTTAAGTGTTCAGGTTAGGTGCTCTACTGGCCAGGGGGAATTTGTTGTTGCCTTGCCAACGGGAAAAATTCACAAAGCCAAATCAACAACTGGATGATTTACAACGAGAAAATAAATAACAAAGGTACATTGAAAACATAAAATTCAGGGGTTGTAATGTTCATTTTGGAGCTAAATGTGTTAATTCTTGCAGACTTTGGTGATCTGACAGCGACTAAGACTGACAGGCTGCCTCCCAAAAAGGGACAACTCCTAAAAGAAGCCTGAGAATGTAATAAACTTGGGATCATCAATAAGGGCCTCCAATACATACTCCGAAATCAGATGAGATACAGTGAGCAATAGTTACCAACAGCATATATATGAGTGCATATAAATGTCACTAAGACCAATAGATTTGCACTTACATTACAGTGTGGACTGTACAGGTCTTTACAAACTTTCTCCATACCCACTGAGCAAAAGTACATTCCCAAATATGGAAAAAGAAAGTAAGATGCATCCAAGACAGACAGTAAACGGTGGGCGAACAGAACATAGACAGGGTTCTTGGCGATGAGAACACAGACCAGCGTTCCACACAGACTGACAGACAGAAGACCTTAGCTGGCTCAAACAGAAGGTTTGACATATTGGATGTATAGTCCACATCACTATGTTTAACAGTGCCAAATATCAATGTTCAAATATCACTGACGGAGCTAGTTCCACAACATAGAAACTATGTTGCTGAATCTAGAGTAACATTTGTATTCAGTCATTCATTGAAACCAGACATCATGAAAAACATGGCTGTATTTATTTGGGGGAATCAGCATTAGGACTGTGGAAACTGCACTCACGCAAATACTGGTCTGTATTAGTGTTAGAACATTTGAACCAGCCTGACACTTCACAGGAGATGCTGAGCTGACACTTTACAGAAGAAACAGCTCTGATCAAAGAACTGGTTCCATGGTGAATCCAGCAGATGTTCACGATACAAAAACCAAAACAAATCCTTGGGATTCTAATGTAAGGGAATAAGAACCATGTGTGCCTCCAGGGAACACTTGAAAAATAGAAAACAAATAAGAATAATCAACATTATTTAAAACCAAGTCTATTAAATCTCCAGAAAAATCCAGTATATTTAACAACAAATAACAATTTATAGTGGTCAACTCTGACTCAAGTCTACACCAAACCAAAAACATAAAAAAAAGGATTGCACACATTTCAAGCTTTAATCAGAGTGACACACGTATCCATGATAGAGATTGTTAGAGCATGAAAAGAGGGAATGTAGAAAGTCATATCCCTGACTCTGTTAAGCTGTGGTCGCCCACCAACTGCTGAAGGCAAGGTGATACGAGGAAGAGAAGAAACTAGTGGGAAACCACTTAACATCATGAAACCCACAAGGCATGTGTAGACGCTCCACGCAGAGGAAGTCTTCCTCCTGCAGTCTCGGTACCTAGACATGAGCAGCTGATCTACGAGAAGTCCCGGATGTTGCCTCGGATGCTAAAGTCCCAGACATGAGAAGGTGCTGCATGAACTGTTTACAGTGTGGGATAAATAAAGGTCGGACCCCTGGTCTGGAGGAGGGTAGAGTCCGAAAGCAACAGTCCAAAAGATCCTTCTGGAATGAGGATTGGGAGGGGGAATTTATCACTTTAATTTTAAACTGTGACAAAAAACTGCCAGTCTCTGTCCAACCCCCCCCCCCCCCCAATCACTGTCAGTTAGCGCCTCCCCTCCGCTGTGGAGCGTGCGTCATACTTCATGGAAGGAGTCTGAGGCCTGGGTCAGCCGCTCGCCCCCCCGCCACCGCTCCATCAACTTGATGGCCTCCGAGACCACGCACACGGACGAGGTCAGCGCCACCAGGAACAGCAGGTCTGAGGAGCAACATCACGGAGACGGTTAGTGTTTCAAACGACTGCAGCTCTCACTGCCAGCAAGCGCATCGGTCCAATAAAAGATAGAGCGCGGACGGCTCAGTTCAGGGTGTAGTTCGTGTAGAAGGCCACATGGGGGCGGTACTCACCCAACACACTGAGGCTCTCCGTCTGAAAGACGCTCTGGAGCGGGGGGAAGTAAATGACCAGCAGCTGGCCCATGATGGAGCCCAGCACAGCGTAGCAGAACATCCGGTTACTGCACAGCCCCAGCTCATGCACCATCCGAGTCTGACAGGGATTAAAGACCAGGTTAGCAGATGTGTTGCAGGGTTAGGGTTAGAGACTGCTCCGACACACAGGGAGCCAGGACAGCACAGTTTCTGGGCTGGTCAGGGTTCAAGGTCTTTGAGACCAAGAGACTAAACCGTTCCATCTAATAACTGCTAGCTCAGGACCCACCTGGGAACGCGAGCTGAGAGCGTTGAACATGTCGAAGAACACGAAGCAGGTGAACGTCATGGTGGTGTCGCGAGGCGTGATCTCGTTGTCCCGGAGCTGGGAGAGGAGGAGGACGCAGCAGAGAACCAATCACACGGACACACATTAGGTTAGGGTCTGGGGTGAGTGGAGCAGCGCTTTGAGGAAACACGACATAGGCAAGATTGTCTGGGTTAGTAGTAACATAGCAACAGATCAGAACCGTGTCTATAGCTCCCGGCGCCACGGTTACCTCTCTCCAGAAGACGAACAGGGTTCCGCACACGATGATGAGAGCAGACACCAGCACCTTGACGAGGAGGCTGCGTGTGATGATGCTGTCTCGCACGTTCCTCGGAGGCTTCCGGATCACGTCTTTGTCCACGGGCTCCACGCCCAAACTGGGAGGGACAGGAAGCACATATTAGAAAGCAGGGCATCTCGACTGAATCGTATCCGACTCAAAGATGATGTTCAACCTCCCCCCCTTCCCCCCCCCCCCCCCTCCCTTAGGTCCCAGAATCCCCTAGGCTACCTCTGAGCTGGAGGTCCGTCCATGATGATGTTGATCCACAGGATCTGCATGGCGTTCAGAGGGTTGGGGAAGTTCATCAGCGTTGCCAGGGAGATCAGCGTGAGAGCAGCGATACTCCTGAGAGAGCACGTAGGAAGGGACATGAGCTGCTGAGAGGCCAGAGGATCCGGTTTCCTCTCCACGGGAAGACCAACTTCTTTGAGCGCACTTGATACTAGTTCTAAAAGAACAATGCTGCTCGTTCAAATATAGACCGATTTGCTCAAAGGGAAGCCGAGTTATACTAATGACAAAAGTGCATTACAAGCTGCTCAAAGACCATGTGAGCATGTTTAGCTGGGGAGATATCCTCCAGCATTTGAAGAGGACTGGCCATGTAACAGAAATGTTGGAAAAGGGAAGTTTATAACTAGTTTCTAAAGAAATAATGATAAAAGATCAACCTTTTGATCTTTCCGCATTCTATGTAGACGCGTTTGAGACAAAAACAGAGCTGCTTTCGAAAAGAGAACTCACGTGCTCAGCTGGAAACGGACAAAGTTCTTGATGTTGTTGTAAATCCCTTTCCCTTCCTCAATGGCAGACCTGTGGGCGGCCAAACAGAGACGCCCTCACATGACTGAGCAGAGACATGGCGGACCACAGGACACATTTACGCTGGATTTAATGAGCTCTGAAAGGAGGGAGGGGGAGACTGGAGGGGGGGTTACACACATGATGGTCTGGAAGTCGTCGTCCACCAGGATCATGTCGGCCGCCTCCTTGCAGACGTCGGTGCCCGTCTGGCCCATGGCCACACCGATGTCCGCCGCCTTCAACGCCACCGCGTCGTTCACACCGTCACCGGTCATGGCAACCACCGCCCCGATGTTCTGAAGAGACTGGAGGGGCAGGGAGCAGGAGGGGAGACAAAGAGAGATGTTTTAATAATACTGTAAGGCCTACTACTAAAACTTCCCCAGAACTCAGTAACTTGCGACAGTTGTAAAATCTCTGGCTATGGGAAGTGCTACTCAACAGACCATGTCAGACTATTTATGTCCTCAGTATGAACTTCCTTGGGTCTCACCCACATGCTGTGAGTCTGAGGCCCCCACAAGCAGGCCCCCCAGAGGCAGGCCCCCCAGAGGCAGGCCCCCCAGAGGCAGGCCCCCCAGGTCTCTTACCTTGACTATCTTCAGCTTGTGTCTGGGGCTGGCTCTGAAGAACACCACTATCTGTTAGGAGAGAACAGAGAGCACCATGCTGTCACCAGCACCCTGACTGAGCAATACCACTATGGACATGGCACATCACCATGGACACAGAATCAACATATCGGATACTCTTTGATCACAATGGACACAGCATCAGCATATCCACAACTTTGCTGCTTGTCTGACTCAGGAAAGGGTGGTCCATACCCCAGCGCAGCCAGAACAATACGTTGTGCAATAAGCTGTGTGTGTGTGCGCACACTTACCCGTGGGACGATCTGAGAGAGCTGCTGGAGGTCCATCTGGTCCACCTCCTCTCCAGACAGGGACTGAGAGCCCTTAGTGTACAGGCCCAGTCGACTGGCTGAGGACACACACACACACACACACACACTTTAATGCTCATTTAATTCACACATTTTCAAATATTTTCTAAGACCCTATGAGCAGAAAAGGGTCAGAAACAGAGACAGACAGAAAGACAACACAAACACACACCTATGGCGACAGCGGTCTCCTGGGAGTCCCCGGTGACCATCTTGACGGCCACGCCAGAGCTGATGAGCGTGCCCACCGCCTCCTTGACCCCTGACCTGGGCGGGTCAATGATGCCCACCAGCCCCAGGAATGCCAGACTGCCCAGCTCTGCCCCCGAGGCAAATGCCAGTACTGCACCAGACACACACAGTCATCAGACCTCTACAGCCCTTTCACACATTCCCAGAAGCAGATTAACCAAACAGGACACAGAATACACAGAATCCATTGGGTGAGTCCTTCCTAGTATCAGAGCTGGAAGGATCAGACGTGTGTAAACATAGCTATTGTAGGGTAACCAATCCTGTGCTCCATCCTTCTCGGTTGGACAACTGCAAAGTGTTTTGGACAAGGGAGCACCGGCGGTTTACCTCGGAGCCCAGCTGTACCCATGTAGCTCGTCTGTTGCTGGTAGAGCTCCTTCTGCTGGTTGGTCAGGGGCAGCGTGGCGCCTCTGCTGTTGTAGCTGCTGCAATGGCGGATAACCTGCTCGTAAGCCCCCTTCAGGTAGTACACACCTGGCTTGTCCTGAGGAAACACAGAGGATGCCCGAACCATGTGAAGTATACCCCTAGTCCATCCTAAGGGAACACAGTGCCCTAGCATACGACCCCTAACCCTACCCATGCCTGCGCACCTCAAGGCAACACCTAGGCCACTTGATCTAGGATGATCTACTGTGATCTAGTCTGACCTAGTGGGCTCTACTCTGACCTATTGGGCTTAGTCTGACCCCATGACTGTAGAGCTCAGGCCCTCAGAGAGGTAGACCAAGAGCAGATCCTGCTCTCTGCTGCACAGCAACGAGAAGACCACAAATACCTACAATACGGGCCAAACAACCTCACAAAGTCGAAGATAAGAAGGGGGAAACAGCTGCTACGGTGTTTCACAACAAGGAAGCAACACATGCTGTCACTTTTCTATGTGCCATGTATCTTAAGGATCAACCCGTTCTGCCAAGGTATCACGTTGCATATTTCGGGGTGAGGAGTTGCGCGGTCCTCCAGCTCGGAGGTGTCTGGTGTGCTGACCTGCTGCGTGCGGTGGACACAGCGCACGGCCATCCACTTCTGTTCCGAGCTGAACGGGTGCTCTTCTACACGAACGTACTCCTGCTGGAGACCCTCCAGACCCATCTGCAAGGGAAGCACGCACACAGGCACACTTGATCCACACTTAAAGACCTAAATCCTTGGCAAACGGGTGTAAAGGTAAATCAAATTACACAAAAAAAAAAAAAAACACAAACACACGCCTATCCATGACTCAGCACTAACTCTCCTTTCAGGACCTTTCAGGACCTTTCAGGAACTAGGTATTACCTATGAAATATGAATAGAGAGACCTGTGCCAGTGCCCCGAGTTATCTGTAACAATGTTGCAATAAATTCCACAGAGAGACTTTGTTCCACACAGCACTGTACAATCGAATGAAGGAAAATCTCCTGTCCTATTATTCCTAGAAGGCTCCAATCTCCTGGTGTGAAGAGATTTAGAGCCTGTTGTCATAGTGCCAGCTCCACAGCCACTCCCCAGACAGCACACAGGAGATCCGGTTTGTTCCCAGAATGAACTGTGCTTGGGGTTCACAGGTGTGCTTGGTGCTTTAACAAAGACACCAGCCAGTCGTCCAGGTGAGGCACACAAGGGCGTCTAGTCTTGTGAACAACACATCCTCACAAAGTGCGGTGGGAAAGTCTCCACCTTGATGTATTCAGGGAAATTTGAGACTGAGAGACAAGCCTTGTTTGTTGTATTCGTGGAACTGTTCCAGTGTCAAATATTTGTACGTTTTTTATTCATTGAAAGTACCTTCATGGCGAGAGCGACGAGTGCTCCCTCGGTGGGGCGTCCCATGAGTGTGTTGTTTCGGATGACTGAGTCGTTACATATGCAACCAGCCTACCAGGACAAGGAGACACAAGCACGCGAGTTTAGAGACAGCGAGATAGAGCATGTGACCCCGTTGTCTGCAGCAGTGCAGACCGATGACAGCAGATTAGGAACTCGCGGCCGGGCTCACTCACCTCCACCACTCTGCTGAGGGAAGGGTTGGAGAAGCCATGCACGACCTCCCCGTCCAGCAGCACCTCTCCTGCTCCGTTGTATCCCACCCCCGTCACCTGTGACAGGAGAAGACGGAGGACATCCAAATCACAAAATGCCCCAGGCCAGGTTCAGAACCTTCAACAACGAACCAGACCCACGGTCAGCGTAGCCCAGCTACACATGCCGGGTCAGGTCCAAACCGAGCTTGTGAGAGCTCCTCCCCCACCTCGGCGTGGAGTCCGTCCGATGTAAACAGGTGAGTGACCGTCATCTCGTTTTTGGTCAGAGTCCCGGTCTTGTCAGAGCAGATGACGTTGCAGCAGCCTAAAGGGTACGGTGAGGACGAGGAGAGCAAAAGACGCACGTTTAGAATGCACCGGAAATCCTCTCCTGCATCCAAATGGAAAACCTTTATATTCGAAAAAAGCCGAGTGCGACGAAAACTAAATACGATAGAGTGACAAACGAATACTTTAAGGTATTGGGTTGACTGACACTGTCTCAGACACACACACACAACCTATATGTATCTCACCTAGCGTCTCCACGATGGGCAGCTTCTTGATGATGGCCCGCTTCTTCACCATCCTCATCACGCCCAGCGCCAGTGTGACCGTCACTACGATGGGCAGGCCCTCTGGGATGGCTGCCACCGCCAGGCTGGGGGTGGTGGGGAGAGAGGGGGGAGGGAAAGTGCTTATGAAATCACACAGGAAGAGGCCAACCTAATGGAGGGAACCAGACATTACACTGCTCTGGCTGAACATGAGCTCAGCTATGCAGGCGACTTGGAACCATGTCAGGAGTTGTGATAACAGCCATGTAATCTCCTTAGAACTCCCGTGATTAGGCCCAGTCAGATGGCCACACAAGGTCAAAACGACACACAACCGGACGACAGACCAGAAATACACTGTGGTACACGAGATCATGACAGGAACACAAATCAGTACACGGCTTACCTGACGCCGATGGTGAACATGTCTAAGATGCGTTTCCCCTGGAGCCAGCCAACCAGCATGATCACCCCTGAAACACAGCAGCATGTTAGCCATGCTAACCTGAAACACAGCAGCATGTTAGCCATGCTAACCTGAAACACAGCAGCATGTTAGCCATGCTAACCTGAAACACAGCAGCATGTTAGCCATGCTAACCTGAAACACAGCAGCATGTTAGCCATTCTAACCTGAAACACAGCAGCATGTTAGCCATGCTAACCTGAAACACAGCAGCATGTTAGACATGCTAACCTGAAACACAGCAGCATGTTAGCCATGCTAACCTGAAACACAGCAGCATGTTAGCCATGCTAACCTGAAACACAGCAGCATGTTAGCCATGCTAACCTGAAACATGAAAAACAGGATTGATAGGTGATATAACAGACAAGTGTACACTACCTATTATTCCAAACGAATAGAGAGAGAGCTGTTTTCCTAGTAGGTCCATGCTTTTCTGTAAAGGTGTTTTGGGAGCCTATTTGATAAAAGAACAATTGGGTATCATTTAATCCTCAGAATGAAGTTGATTTTTTATAATGCAATACTCAACCAAATACTGTTCAAACTTTTCAAACATGAGTGTTCCATTACCTCTTCTGCTTGCATCATCTTAAACACTTCACCAAATTCGGAATTTTCTCCCGTTCCTATGACGATGCCCTACGAGACAGGGGGATAAAAACCCATTAGGACAACATGTATATACAATGCAGAGGGATGAACTGTCTCAGAAGCGGATCATCCTGTTCAGAGTCAAATCAGTCCACAGCAGCTATGGAGGATGTTGCAGTACATTACCTTGGCCTTGCCGCACCGCACCAGGGTGCCCATGAAGGCCACGTTGCTACGGGAGGTGATGTCACCGTTGTGGGCGGACGGCTGGTGGGAGGTGGATTTGGAGCAGGGCGCGGTCTCTCCCGTCAGGCTGGACTCGTCCACTGATAGGTCAGTGGCCTGGAACACAGAAGGGCTTGGATTACTCTCTGGAGGCGGGAAACCTAATGAAGGGGTTAGGGTTGTATGGGCACAAGTGTGTGTGTGTGTGTACCTCAAAGAGGCGAAGGTCAGCCGGGACTCTCTCTCCAACAGTCAAGCACACCGTGTCTCCAGGTACCAGCTCTCGAGCCAGCAGGTGCTCCAGGTGCCCTTCTCGCACACTATGGGAAGGGAGGGGGGGGGGGATTTTAGTTGAACTAGTTGTTTAACTAGCACACATCTGTGTATGTATGTGTGAGAGAGAAAGAGAGAGAGAGACTGTATGAGGGAAAGAGAGAGACTGGGTATGGGTATGGGTGAGAGACTGGGTATGGATGAGAGAGAGAGACTGGGTATGGGGATGGGTGAGAGAGACTGGGTATGTTTGAGAAAGAGAGACTGAGTATGGGTGAGAGAGACTGGGTGTGAGAGAGAGAGAGAGAGAGAGAGACTGGGTATGGGTGAGAGAGAGAAAAGGTTCTGACCAGTGGCATTCTGGAGGCACCAGCTTCCCCAGCTCTGCCAGGGACTTCTCGGAGCGGTACTCCTTCAGAGACAGAGAAACACAGAGGGCTACCCTCGCCAACATATTCAAATGCAGGCACACATTGACTGCGGACACACGCATGCGGAGGAACACATGCAAACACACACTTATCGACTTCTCAGCAACTGAAGAATACTAGAGTATGTGTTCATTTTTCATGTCCTCGTCAATGATGGAACACTCGTGCATTTCCAATGATGTCTACACTGGATGGAGGAGACAGTCTGGCTGTGCTTCTCCTCGCTCAGCTTAGAACACATCATCGCTACACTGGACACCGTCCAGGACGGGAACCGAGATCCACTCACCTGGACGAAGGCCACTGTCACAACGATGATAATGGCCTGTCAACAGAAAGAAGGAATGGAGGGAGATGTAAGAACCCGGAGACGGCAGCACGGAATGCATGCGTGTCTTCTTGCACAGACGTCAGAGAGCAACGGGGATGTCGTGTTGCCACGGTCGAGTGGACGGGATGTCCTCTTACCACTGTGATGCTGATGGCGTCATCAAACTGGTGCATGAGAACACTGATGACCGCAGAGGCCAGCAGCAGCATGATGAGAGGATCCTTGAACTGAGGAGAGATACATACACACAGTAAGACTGGGGAGAGATCCGCACACGCGCACACACACACGCACAGCAGTAGGACTGAGGAGAGATATATACACACACACACGCACACACAGCAGTAGGACTGAGGAGAGATACACACACACACACACAAAGCAGTAGGACTGAGGAGATACACACACACGCACAGCAGTAAATTTACACTCATATACCCAGCAGTAGGACAGAGCTGGGAATAAGTAGAAGCAAGGAAACCATTTGTCTCAATGACAAAACCACGTTCTTTAATAGTCTAGCAGGCAACAGGCAGAATAGCAGCTGAGCTGACAGGGCAGCCATTTACACTGTGGGGTATGACAGTGCTAGATTAGTGGGGTAACCTCTGATTAGCCAGACAACGGCGCTGTCGAGCTGTTTGACAAGGCAAGAGGGCAACACAGCTAGGAGACAGGGTGTGCAGCACTCAGAAACATCCAATCACAGTGTTCCAGGTCATCCCCGGGCCGTCACTGTCAATTGTCCAACTGCACTGTTTCAGTACACCAGTATTTATCACTTCAGTAGGGGAAAGATGAGGGCCGTGATGGATGGCCTTGAAACGAGATGACAGGAGATTCCTATCCAACACCAGTGCTCTTCCAACCACCTGTTTCCATACAGGCCTGCTGGAGACATCTGCAGCATCAACATGCAGGCCTGCTATTATGCTGACGTGTCCAGCGGCATTCTCTCTTTTGTGCGACACACACGCACGGATTCTTTTTGTGGTGCTGCCTGTCATGTGGAGACCACGCCAGCTCCTGCCAGCTGGGCACTGTGGAGTGGGAGGCCAGGCCGAGCCGCTGGTAGCTGGGTGATAGTTGAGGGAGTAACACTGATAAGAGGCAGAGTATCCTTTACCCTCCACCAGCCACACACACACCACACGGTGACAAGACATTGGAGATAGGGGAGCTTAGTAGATAGGGTGGCTTTATCTGAAAAGCTCCTTTACAGCGACCCCCTGACCCTGACTCAGCATTCTAGAATGGCCCTTCTCATACTGTTAGAGAAAGGCTGTATAGTGTGACCTTGGCTTTAGGCAAACTGGGACCGTAAATATGTAGGGCACAGTAGCCCCTCAGTCAACAGTCCTGACCACACAAACTTTGGGCTCAGTATACCAAAGTTACTACAGACACCAAAGATTAGGCACTGTTCATAATGACATTAGCTAACCAGCATTCTCTTTTTCAATATGTTGCCAAGGCAACAAGAGACCGCAACTTGCAGTCACATCCTTGAAAAGTATTTAACTTTGGATGCTTTTCCTTTTCCCTTTGAAGCAGAAGTTGCGAGGGGCGTCAAGGGGGCCAAACAAAGGCAATAGAAGAACAGTGACAAAGAGAGAGAGAGAAACAAAGCACCCCCATCTCTCTCTTTTATCGTGAGGGAGAGAAAACT
Organism: Osmerus mordax; assembly: GCF_038355195.1. Classification (NCBI taxonomy): domain Eukaryota; kingdom Metazoa; phylum Chordata; class Actinopteri; order Osmeriformes; family Osmeridae; genus Osmerus; species Osmerus mordax. The sequence continues at coordinate 6,485,787 of NC_090055.1, forward strand.
GCCTCTCCCGGTGGCAGTGCTATATTTATCAACTCTCTTCTCGCCACAAAGCACTGAGCTCAAAACAGCCTAGATCTCCTCCCTCCCTCTCCCCCTCCCTCTCCCCCTGTCTAGAGGACACTGGGAGCTTTTGTCCTTGTCATAGAAAAGCAGAAGGGGAGAGTTGGTTGAGGAGGAACTGAACTGTGATATTTCACATGTACAAAACACTGCTGTGTGTGTGCGCTTCTTCTGAAACCTGAGGCCTCCATCAGTGATAGCAGCATTGGTACAAAAATTGCTGGAAATGTCAAGTCAGCTCTGGTACCACTCCACCATGAAGAATGCTATAACAGCTAACTGGCTAGATTCAACTTGAATGCAGGCTAGTAATTTATTGCGAGTGCTGCTTGATTGGACTGGTCAAACTCTTCATTTTAAATAGATAAATATCAGCTTTCAAATGTTATACCAGTACTCCACCAATATAAAAAGAAATAAACGTTTAACCTTTTCTTACTTATGATACCTAATTTGAGTAAATAACATAGATAGCATAGTCTCTCACCTGGCAAATATACTTCCTCCATAGTGGTTCCTCTTCATTGATGTCAAACTCGTTCCAGCCATGGTAGGCACGGCGACGTGTCACCTCACTCTTAGACAGGCCGTACTGCAGGTCAGCCTAACACGAGGACAGGAAGCTCTGTTTAAAGTGCATTATCAACACCAACGCCAAACAAAGTTCACCTCAACTGAACTCTGTGCCTACCACCTGTCTGTTTGTATTTGACCGTGGACACCGTCCAGCTCTACACGGTTCAGGTGTCTATCATGCTAGCAACTTCAATATGGGTGAGATAATTAACATGCGATAAAGCTGTTATCGAACAAGCTCAGAGAGAAGCTGTGTCATCAGTGAGGGTAGATTATGTTTGTAAAAGGCATTGTAAAAACCACGAGTCACAGAGAACTACACTTCATTCATTTCATGACTTTTGCACATTTCGTGTGCATCTTCAGATAAGACTTTTTGGATCTATTAAGTGTTGTGTTTCTACCAGTCTGTGTGACATGATAAACGTACCTGCAAGACACACGTAACTTCGTTCACTGGTAGTTCACTGGCTTTCTTTGAGGTTAATACAGGAACCATGGTCTCATCTTCACTGTATGGTTCTCTCTGGGAAAGCTGCAAGACAAACAAAAACAGAAAATAATCCACTTCAGGGATATTAATATCATGATGTAATACAAAACTAATCCCTTGAGAAAAGTAGGCCCAGAGCACACCAAATAACCGACTAACACTGACTGGTTTTAATAAAATATCGTATTTATCTTGACTTTGCTAATGTTCAAACATGAGTCCAGATGTCCCACTGACCTGGACTGGACTGTGTCTGTAACTAAATCTACACTCAACCACATTGTGCCATATTCAGACATGGCAACCCAGAGGGACAAACCTGGCAACCCAGAGGGACAAACCTGGCAACCCATAGGGACAAACCTGGAAACCCATAGGGAGAGAACGCTTTGGAAAGGAGGACAATCTAATTATGGGATGCAATCAAAAACAGCATGACATACCAGAGTGAAGACAGCTAACTCTACACCGTAGAGGCTACTGTTGGTACACTGAGAAGGCAACATGTTGCATGACCAAATTTCATCAGAAGTGAAATAACTTGAATACAGTTAGGTCCATAAATATTTGGACATTGACACAATTTTCATCATTTTGGCTCTGTATACCACCACAATGGATTTGAAATGAAACAATCAAGATGTGCTTTAAGTGCAGACTTTCAGCTTTAATTTCAGGGTATTTACATCCAAATCAGGTGAACGGTGTAGGAATTACAACACATTTTATATGTGGCCCCCCCCTTTTTAAGGGACCAAAAGTAATTGGACAATTGGCTGCTCAGCTGTTCCATGGCCAGGTGTATGTAATTCCCTCATGGGAGTTCGTTATTTCATTGACAAGGAGCAGATAAAAGGTCTAGAGTTCATTTCAAGTATGGTATTTGTGTTTGGAATCTTGCTGTCAACTCTCAATATGAAGTCCAAAGAGCTGACCTAACTGTATATCCTCCTAAAATGGATGATATTACTTATCGTCAGACCTACACCCCGAGGAAAATATTTAAGATAAAGAAAAGCCACTCATACACTCTAGCCAAAATAAAAAGCCTCAACTCACCCTCATCATACCAGACTGAATCTGCATGTTAACAAGTAGGATATTTGAAAACTCCTTCGACCCATGGTAGGGTACATGACCATAGGCTGAGGATCAAACAATTCTTCACACATTCCACTTTTGCTATGTGGCAATCGTGATGATTTGCTGCACTGCCCAGGGAGCGGTAGGCCCTGCTCCTAACCTGCGCAGGCCAGCAGGCTGTGAGCGGGTGAGCAGACAGCCTACCTGCTCTCCACACTTGCGATCCTGACCCTTCCCGTCACCCTGTGGAAGGTCTGTCTGAAGAGAGACTTTCTTGGCCAGTATCCCCCCGACTCCCGTTTAAGGATCCAGTCCCCCTCTCTGGCTCTCTCCTACGGTCTCTCCGTTAAGACGAGACAAAGCGCCTTGCGTAAGAGATGGCAGCGAGTGTCCGGCTGAGAGGATCCCCTCTGATTAAGAGTGACAAGAGCTTAAACCCCGATCACACTCCTCCTCGAGTGCTCCTCTCTCTCTCCATGTCCCGGACAGGCTGGCCTGACGAACGAACCAAGGCTTTCCCTGGGATTGACGCTCGCAGAAGGAGAGGGAGATTAGAAATAGGCGCACTCTCTCCTTTCCTTCCCAACTCTTTCTCTGCACACCCTCTTTCCCCTCTTCTCCTTACACACAGAACAAGCAAAGTGTTAATCATCGTCTTGGAAACTAATTAGATCCAGGTCAAACTCTGTGAATGAGGTTAAGGACTTGTCGGAGGAACAAGGCCACTGCCCTGGGGGAGAGACGCGTTTCCCCACTGAGCAGCACAGAATCACCAGCCAGAACATCACCTCCTCAAAATGTGTACTGCCACAGAAAAGAGATTAGAAAATGGGAGTGTGCTTTTTTCCCCACCCCGTAGGACTGTCCTATACGCCCACGGCTGATGGCAGTGTACATTAAGCAGGTCTTGCGTGGCGATAAGAGGTTTGTGGTTAAGATCCCACAGCAGATAGATGGAGTCCAGGGAGAGAGTGGGGTGCTGTTGTAGCCTAAGCCAAGTAGGAAGCCAGGAGCCTCTGAACCAAGCAACAGCCCACAATACAGAAATAAGGAACTCTGGTTAGTATTCAATGGAGGTCATTTCAGCTACACTAAAAAAAAAAACTGTCTAAATGTGGCTTTGATAATGACTAATGAGAGCTGCTGTTTCCCACAAGCCTAAACATGCCAAGCCAAGAAACTTTTAGTACGGTCTTAACCATAAGCCTGCCTGCATGTGCCTCCAGGGAAGAAGGACGTAAGGAAGAAGGAAGGAAGAGTTGTGTGTTTGGTCTTGAACCTTGATCCCTGACTGATAAAAGAACATGGATTTACTGTTGGGTGTGATTCTGCCAGCGGCGCTCCTCACCTGCTATGACAGAACGGGATCCTCTCTCCCTCAGGTAAACAGGGGTAATGAGAGAGAGCCAAGGAAGAGGGTCAACAGCCATCACAACATCTCCTTCCTACTTCCTACACAGATTCCCTAGCTGCTTCAATTCAGTACTTACAAAGTAAAATACTTCCAAATTTTCAGTATCTGGTCTGGTCACAGAGACATGTCAGTACACAAGAGGAAAAGAATGTGAGAGAATAGCGAGAGGGACAAGCAAAGGAAAAGGGAGTCAGAGACAGAAGGAGAATGTAAAGAGTGATATTTATACTTCGCAGGTGGACAGACTTTGCTAAGAGGACCTGCACAATTCACTGGTCCCAGTCATTCTTAATATCACACAGGTGCACCGTAACAAGTGTGTTATAAAATCTGCCTCATGGACTTTTAAAATGTTACTTTACAGGATTGTTAAGGAAGTTAATAGGGTAGAATGTCTGTAGTATGTCTATAAAATCACCATGCAACATGTCTCAGAAGAGGTTTGTTGTTCAACCATGATGGGTCAGACTTAGTTAGGGGGAAGGTTGATTATGTTAATGTAATAGGATAACGTTCATTAGATAAACAGTCCCACACTCGATATTATACTTTCAGAAGAGCAGAGCTCATTAAGCTCTTTGTACTTGGATTTATATTAATTATTTAACCGATTATCTTTCTTCTTGAGTGTAACAAAGAATAAGACTGCACTGTGGGCTAGCAGTGTTCAGTCTAAGTGAGTTCTGTCTGTGCTGAGACAGTCAGCACCAGCATCTGTTCTTCATGCCGGAAAATGCTGTGTTCTTCACATCTGCCGTGACAGGTTTGTCAAAGACAACGGTTTTGACGGTTGACCAAAATAGCAACCCTGGGCATCGTTTCATCCATCTTAAGAGGACTTCATGCAGTGATTTGAAACATATAACTGTTAATATAAACTGTTAATTGTTAATAAACATATAAACATATAGCCTAGCTGCTTTCTAAAGAGAGAGAAAGAAAGAGAAAAAGAGAGTGACTGTTGAATAGGGATTGGTAAAAAGAGTCTGTGTAGAGGCAGTGTGAGTCAGGCCTGGAGAGACAGGTTTGGTTTGCCACATATTGAAATTACGCCCGCCCACTCCTTAGCAGGTACACATGAAGAGCAAACACGTTCACTCAGTGCCTGTCCCACACTAGGCCAAGTACACGTGCATACATAGCAAACACACAACTGTCCAGTCAAGTATTGAGACCGAGCCTACTGAGCATTTAAATGTATTAACACAGAACATAAAAACGCCCTGTATTTGCTAATGAGCACTACTACGTCTCTGAACGTATGTGACCAATGGGTCTTTTTATCAAATGAAAAATGGAGAAGCCAACACCATTACAGATCTTTTTTTTTTTTTATGTTTTGAGATCAACATCTCAAAACATGACAGCTGCCTCCAAGAAACTGAAAAATTATAAAATTTCTTAGCAGATGAAAATTCTTGGCAATATTTAGCGCTTATTGTGATAAGGTACTAGGCCTACTGCATAGCCTAGGCAAGGTGCTGCCTGACTATTGTAGTCACCATTTGTATTCATGCCTTGTCCCAGTGCTTGCTGACAATTTCTCCATTATGTTACCCATCAGTCTAGACCTGTACTTGCCCTGAAGCACAGGGAGGACATCAGACACACACACACTTTACATGTCCAGCTGAATGACAGCGACATTGCCTGCCTGGACAAGAAATAAGGAGAATGCACAGCTTTAGACACATTCAATTGTCAAACTTAGCCTCAACACAGGGCTCCCTTTGAACAATGTGTAGACACATGTGTTATTATCGTTGTGTTATTCTCTGAAAAAGCACAATTCACAATGCACTGTCAATTCTACCTTTCTCAAGGAAAATTATGGGCAGGTAAGCGTTCCCTATTAATACTGACATATTCTTAGTGTATTCAAACAGGCCTGAATCAAAGTATCAACCTCTTGGTTATCTTGTTCATTGGTGTATCAGAAAATCAATGGATAATTCAAACATCTTGTCGCAGAAAAAGTGGATACCAAATCTGTGTAGAACAAACTTGCCATCCATGCAGGCTAGCTAACGCTAATCTGTTCTCAATTCTCCGTAGCAAAACAAATTGTTATAGAAGACGGCAGTAGACACATTGTGAAGCTAGTTAGCTAGCTAGTTTACAGTATGAAGTATCGCTAGCTAGTCAGCATCAGCTAAATTCTGATGAGAAAATACTCGCGCTGAGTGCAATTTTAAAATTCGCTAGGCTAAATAGCTGGCTACACAACGGACTTGTGTGGTTAAGCACAGAACAGCGGAGTAACCAATGACAGGATAAGGACCAAGGTGTGTAAACAAAATACAACAGGATTGCCAGTCGTTATTTGATAGCTATCTTGCAAATAAGGTTGCCTTACAGCACGCGAAATAGCTACCATAGCTAGGCTAGCAATCAGGCTACTAGGGTAGCCTAGATGGCACTACTACACTACAGTGATAACGCGTTGCTGGTCTTGCGTTGCCCACTCACCCACTACTAGACATGATATCATGTCCTTGAACATCAAAGCTTCTGTTAGCTAAATAGGCTACTGTTGTGAGCGCATTTACCTTCCAATGTATTTTACGTCTACGAACACGACTATGCCATCACTGTTGACAATTACGAGAACGGAGTCCAGTAATCCGGAAACTTACCAGCAGCTCCCGTTTCTTCAGCATCTTCCGTGTAATCTCTGTCATTTGACGTCTGCCTTGGTGATCGTTTATGAGGTCAACACGTACTGGACGGGAGCAGATGAGGAGGGGCCCACATGTTAAATTGTTTTCCAAAGCAACAAGGCAATCAAATTAAATGATACCAAGTGAAAACAAACAAAGGAGTGTTAAAAGACAAACTAATTACTCATGTTGACTGTTTGATAAAAGGAAGATATTTCAATTTTTACTAATATTAGGCCTACTAATATTCTTGTTGATACCATTAGTAATATCTAGTATGAAGTTAGAATAGTTTTGAATGTGTGTGTGTGTGTGTGTGTGTGTGTGTGTGTGTGTGTGTGTGCGTGCGTGTAGTGGTGGGTTATAGCCGTGAAAATAATTTTGAAAATAATAGTTTTTTCATTTAGATTTCATACAACTAATTCAGCACACTAGGAACAGGCAACATGGTTTTCATGCTTTTTATGTTTTCTTTTCTATTAGTGCATACTTAGTTAGCTTTAACAGCAGTAGCCCCTGGGATGTAAGCAGGTAGTAAATTCACATTTACCTGCGTGGGTCGCAATCGTGTCCGATGAGAGAGTTTGTAGTCTGCAGGCTACGAGACGAGAGTCTTCCTGAATAAATATCCACCAAAGATAGTTTTCATTAAAGTACTGTAATCATGCTTCTGTCATTGCGTACCAAGAAAATGTGTGATTCTAAAACAGCCAGGTAGCCTATATTATAAAATCAGGCAGGTTAATCATGTGACTACGAACAACGGCATTGGACAGTAGCGGGGCTCCACTCATATTACCACTTCACCATGAGCCTGGAACCTTCAGTCAGAATGCCACTAACACGCTCTATGGTTTTAAGGAAAGCATCCGAGGAACTTCTGCAGCTTACTGTCATGGAATACAACAGTCTTTTTGAATACTGGGAAATTCAAAAGTGAGAGAAACGATGTATAATTTAGTACCAGGTCATCTGCTTTTAGAAACTGGATCACCAAGAGCGTTATTGTCAAACAGCAGCTTTTTAAACAATTTAGCTTTTAAACAAGAAAGCATTTTTCTCTTGTATCATTCAACAGAAGTGCTGTACAAACCGCATCACAAATGAATTATGGTAATATTTATCAATATTATTTCCTAAATGTAAAATTGAGGCCATCACATTGAGATGTGATGAGGTGTCAAATTCAACATTGAATTATTCGACAAATGTGTAGCCCAGTTAATCTTACAAGTATCCTTCTTATGTTATGGTGTAGTATAATACTAAAAAAGAAACTAAATTAAGCCCTGACATAACCATAAGAAATGCAAATGGAAATTGGTACTTTCTTCAGAAAGTTTTCAAAACACATAGAACGTTTCATAATTTATCAGATGTAATGTCGATGAACATTGAGCTATTATAGTTATGTTAAGAGTAAAAAAAGAGGTTGTAGTATTACACTAATATTGGCGACTAAAAATAACCTTTAACCCGGATACATACTAATCAGCTGTTAGCTACAAGAAAAAATATCGTAGAAGAAGTAGGGGAAAACAACAAACTCACTGGCTAGTTATTAAGGAAATGCAAAAGAAGACTCAGCAACACATTTTCCGTAAAAGAACAATACAAATTAAATAGTTTGTAAGCCTTCTTAACTAAGGGCTGGATCAGATATTCAAGCGATGTGTGTGCAGTTGTTAATAGCTATGCAGTAAACTAGCTGTCTAGCGAAGCACAGACTAGCTAGCTAGCTCTAGCTAGCTAATAGGAGAAGGAAGACATATCCAAGTCAACAAACATTTTAACACCCTCCGTTCGTCTGGTAAAGATTCCACATTTTAACATTATCAGTTCATTATGACCACTGTATCTGGAATCTATGTTTTTCTTAATATAATATTATGGCATAATAGTGCTAATGTTAATTATACAGTGAAAGGAGTCACGATAATTGTGACCACATGAATCACATGTATGTCATTAGAACTACAGATTATCTAGCTACGATCTATTAATGTGTTCCTTTTTACATATCATTATTTGTTCTTAATTGTACTGCCTGGGCAATGTGATGACAAATAAATACAATGTTATAATACTTATTTTATAACCTATTCATTTTCGTTTTTGCCGTTACTCATTTGGAATGGCAGCCATTCCTAAATGTTCTTTGGTTATATAAAAAAAGAAGAGGGGTTATTAGAAATAATCTGTCATTTTTTTCAAATAACAGCTCCTTCCTGTAATGATGAATGTTTTATTGTTTAGGCAGACAAAATCTTCTGGTCAAGCAAACAGAAGCTATGGGGAATCAACTAGCAGGCATTGCCCCCTCACAGATTTTGTCGGTGGACAGTTATTTCTCCGATATCCACGACCACGAATATGATAAGAGACTTGGCAGCACCCGCTTCTTCAAGGTGGCTCGTGCCAAACACAGGGAAGGCCTGGTGGTGGTGAAGGTGTTCGCCATTCAGGACCCATCCCTGCCCCTTACCAGCTATAAACAGGAGCTGGAAGAGCTGAAAATCAGACTTCACTCCTGTCAAAATTGCCTGCCCTTCCAGAAGGCTTCTCTCACAGAGAAGGCGGCCATTTTATTCCGCCAGTATGTTCGGGACAACCTGTATGACCGCATCAGCACGCGGCCCTTCCTCAATGGCGTAGAGAAGCGCTGGTTGGCCTTCCAGATCCTCACAGCCGTGGACCAGGCTCACAAAGCTGGTGTCCGCCACGGGGACATTAAGACAGAAAATGTGATGGTGACCAGCTGGAACTGGGTCCTGCTCACTGACTTTGCAAGCTTCAAGCCCACGTATTTGCCAGAGGACAACCCGGCTGACTTCAACTACTTTTTCGACACGTCCAGGAGAAGGACGTGCTACATCGCTCCTGAGAGGTTTGTGGATGGGAGCATGTTTGCTACAGAGAGCGACCAGAATACCCCTCTTGTGGACCTTACCAGCAACCACCAGAGGACACGGGGGGAGCTCAAACAGGCCATGGATATCTTTTCTGCAGGTACTTGTCAGACATGTTGGTGTGAGTCAGAGCTGTGGTGTCAAGCTCGAGTCAAAGTAAATGTATGTCAGTCTTATTCTGAGGGAAATTATCCTCATAAATGATTCATACTGTATCAGTAGATGCTTAAATGATTCAAGTTGCTCTAAAACAGTTGTGCTATCAAACAATGATGGGATTTGAATGGATATTATGTCTCAAGTCCCTTGTACTGATGCTTGTTGTTCTTAGGTTGTGTGATTGCAGAACTCTTCACAGAGGGAGTTCCATTATTTGACCTCTCCCAACTATTGGCGTATCGCAAAGGACACTTTCAGACAGAGCATGTTCTCATGAAGATTGAGGACCAAAGCATCCGTGATCTGGTAATAGTCAACCATTTAGTATCTTGAAGTCAAATTGAAAACCATCTGATGTCATTTCTAAGCGACACTGCCTTCGCCTGTTCGTCTGACAGGTAGCCCAGATGGTGCAGCGCAAGCCAGAGTTGCGTCTGACAGCAGACGAGTATCTGAAGCAGCAAAGAGGCAAAGCTTTTCCAGACATCTTCTATACGTTCCTGCAGCCCTACATGGCCCAGTTTGCCAAGGAGACCTTCCAGTCTGCAGACGAACGTGTTCTGGTCATCCGGAAGGATCTGGACAACATCCTCCACAACCTGCGTGGTGGAGGGGGCCCCTCCTCCCCGGAGCAGGCCGAGAAAGCATCTCAGGAGTGGGGCAGCGTTGAGGTGAGCTCCAGGGAGGAGCAGGGCTTGGTGGTGCTGGTGTCAGTGATCACTTCCTGTCTGCAGACGCTGCGCTCCTGCGACTCCAAGCTGGCGGCGCTGGAGCTGGTGCTGCACCTGGCGCCGCGCCTGAGCGTGGAGATCCTTCTTGACCGCATCACGCCCTACCTGCTGCACTTCTGTAACGACGGCGTGCCGCGTGTGCGCGCCCAGGCGGTGCGCACCCTGGCCAAGGTGCTGGCGCTGGTCAAGGAGGTGCCCCGCAATGATGTCAATATCTACCCGGAGTACATCCTGCCGGGCATCGCCCACCTGGCACAGGATGATGCCACCATTGTCAGATTGGCATACGCAGGTGCTTGGGGAGGGAATGGAAACATATAACATAATGACCCACATCAGTACGTTGCTTGCTAGACTGGAAGAGGACTGTAAACCAGTACACAGCATGTTTTGCTTTTCAAAGGAATAGTTAACCTTATTAGCAAGTTCTCCGGCTTTCTCCCTCCCTTTTCACTGTTCATCCTCTCCCGATCTCCAGAGAACATAGCCCACCTAGCAGAGACAGCGTTGCGGTTTCTGGAACTCGTCCAGGAGAACAACCTGAACACAGAGCACGACCTGAGCGGGGAGGACGGAGAGGAAGTCCTTCACCCCAACGAGAACTATGACTCAGGTAGTGTTACGGGTCATAGCCGTTAGGGTTTTCTCCCAAAATAATCAACAGCAGCCATGCAGGCTGTCAACAGTTCCTGTAATAAGATTTCTGTTCCAGCGAGTCTGTTGTTAATTTATACAGATTGTGGGTCTGTTTTTCAGCTGTACGTACATGAAAAACAAACTTTGAGAAAATTGCAGGATGCTCATAAAATTCTGTTGTTTACATTACCAACATCCTATTGGTAGAGTTCCAACATTCTCACCTGTTTACCTCCAATGTATTTTTCTTTTGGAGGGACATTAATGTAATTAATTTCCCCCACGACCTGACCCACCTTCAGAGCTGCAGGCGCTGCACGAGATGGTGCAGCAGAAGGTGGTGACGCTGCTGAGCGACTCGGAGAACATCGTCAAGCAGTCGCTGATGGAGAACGGCATCACGCGGCTCTGTGTGTTCTTCGGCCGGCAGAAGGCCAACGACGTGCTGCTCTCCCACATGATCACCTTCCTCAACGACAAGAACGACTGGCACCTGAGGGGCGCGTTCTTCGACAGCATTGTCGGTCAGGTTCCCTGCTGTGTTGAGGGGCTGGGGGGGGGGTCTGAGGGAGGGACTAAGCACCTGTAGCTGCCTAAAGCTATATTTTGGCACTCAACAACTGTGGGGCAGATGTGTCTGACCAGATGTGTCTGCCCCCCCCCCCCCCCCCCCCCCCCCCCCCCTTCTCATGTCCAGGCGTGGCAGCCTACGTGGGCTGGCAGAGCTCGTCCATCCTGAAGCCCCTCCTCCAGCAGGGCCTGAGTGACGCCGAGGAGTTTGTCATCTACAAGGCCCTCAACGCCCTCACCTGCATGTGCCAGCTGGGCCTGCTGCAGAAGCCTCACATCTACGAGTTTGTCAGCGACATCGGTGAGAGTCCCCGGAATCATATCGGACAGGGTGGATGTAACTGCCGTTGACGTGATCGTTTGGATGATCTGCACTGCCTTTACGTTCCCCCTCATCCACTGAACCTGGGAATAAACTGCTCCCCCACCCCCAGCTCCGTTCCTGTGCCACCCCAACTTGTGGATCCGCTACGGAGCCGTGGGCTTCATCACCGTGGTGGCCCAGCACCTCAACATCGCTGATGTGTACTGCAAGCTGATGCCCCACCTCAACCCCTTCGTCACCCAGCCCATCATCCAGGTGCTGAACTGACCCTTAGTCCACCCACAGAACGTCCTGTTTGATCCTTGTGTCGTTAGCCTGCCTCGAAGCCAGTCTGGTCAGTGTCTGTCCTGTGTTCCCCTTCAGATTGATAAGGAGATAGTCCTGCTGAGTGTGCTGAAGGAGCCGGTGAGTCGCTCCATCTTTGACTACTCTCTGCGCTCCAAAGATATCTCCAGCCTCTTCCGCCACCTGCTGCTGAGGCAGAAGAAGCGCAGCGGCTCCATCCCAGAATGCCCCATCCCAGACGACCCGGCCATCGCCCAGCTGCTCAAGAAGCTGCTCTCACAGGTAAAGGGTTTCACTCGGAAACCAAGGTCATGTAAATAAAGGGCAAAATACGGGGTGTATCGATTATTCATTTAGCGGGAACTGGAATGGACGGTTTGTACGAAATGTACGTTTCAAAATCATCACTGAGGAAATCTTCAAATGACTAACGCTGATTGGCTAGAAATGAGCAGTTTGTGGAGACGACATGGTTACTCGTGTCCTGTCCTGACACCCTGCAGGGGATGACTGAGGCGGAGGAGGACAAGCTGCTGGCTCTCAAAGATTTTATGCTCAAGTCAAACAAGGCTAAGGCCAACATGTCGGACCAGGGCCACCTGGGTGAGGTCGTCCAGAGCGGGGTGATCGACCTGGGGACTCTGGGCATCACTGGACGCCAGGTGGACCTGGTCAAACCCAAACAGGAGGCCGAGGACAAAAGAGGTAGGCCGCACGATGTAGACAACCTCAACACATCTTAAATCTAACCCAGCACACCACATTGTTATTGAGACATAAAATAAGATTCATTTTTTTATCATTGATCGTTTTCTTTGTTTACAGACTACATCACCTCAGCATCTGGTATTACTGTGGTTCTGAATGATGAGCATGTTTGATGTGGAAATAACACCAAATAATGACGAGTCCTTTCACACTGTTCCCTAATGTTGAGTTTGTCTTGCAGCTGGTTTGTTACAGTCGCATGGGAGTGTCATTCGAGAGTGTTGGACTGCTGGTGACTGTTTTAACTCTCCCCTCTAAATAGTCTGGCTGTAGATGCACTGGCCGTAGTATGGATGACCTAGAAGCATTCTGAATGCTGACTTTGCATCATCTTTAGTTATAGTGGGGATAATTTATTTTTGAAAGATAAAATATATATATATATATGATGTAGATTTGCTGGGAGTTTCATGTGAATTCAGACTCAAACTTACAAAGGGCCAGCTGCCATAGAATCCAGCACCATAAAACCATTACCTTATGTCTTCATTTCAGAACATTTTCATGTTCTGGAAGACAGTTGGCTAGTTCACAACCCCCTCAATCTTTAGCTCTCCATCAGTGTCGTCGTAGTTTTTAGTTTGTTAGAAACATATGTTTCCTTTCAAGCTCCATTCAGATTTCCCTCAGACTCAGTTAATTAGACCCAAGACTTAGTACTAACCACTAAACCGGTTTTGAGGGAAAACCTATCCTATTACTCTTAATTAAAAAAATAAAATAATCCTTTTGTCTCTTCTGTCAGCCCGGAAACACACCAAGCAGGACTCCAACATGAACGAAGAGTGGAAGAGCATGTTTGGCTCTCAGGAGCCCGCCTCACCACAGCCCGCCACGGTAACCACGGCCTGTCGAACTTTAGGATGCGTGTCATTGAAACCTTAGGAATTCGTTTCCTGTTTTGGAGACTTGATGTCTGATTTAGATTAGTCTACATTCCTCTTTTGACCCGTGTACTACTCTTCGCTGGCAGCTGTGTGGTGGCAGTGTGGAGCTTTTCTTTCCTCAGTCCTGGCTTGTTGGATCAGTCATTTATCTTGGCCATGTAGGTTGAAACTGATATCTGTGTTCCCATATGGTCCTTGGACCCAGCTGCATTCCCACACATTTCTACTGGTGTGATAGCCCTGAACCCAAAGAACCATTCATCTTTCATTTCAAAGACCCATTTAGCATTCATACTAGTTGGTCCCTTTGATACGTTTTCACACGCTTAAAGCTGCAATAGGTAACATGATAAAATACATTCAAATATGAAACATTGTCCCCAATTCTTGTCAGAAATTCTGCGCTTTCCTTCAGCTCAATTTTGACTGTTGCTTCCCAAAATAAACTGAGGAAGGCATGCCTCGCTGTAGGCAATTGGCTTGAAAGTAGCCAGCTGCTTAAAAATGAGTCATTGCTATTGCACTGGCACTGAGCTATTAGGGTTGCAAAAAAACTCTCAGAAGGTCTCATTAGCTTACAAAACAAGTTTATAGGAGGAAAATGCTTTTTTTTTCTTTCACTTAAATAAACATACCTATTGTAGCTTTTTAAAGGAGTCAATCCATCTCTCTGACAGGTGCCTGAAGGGACAGCGGCTCAGAGCAGGAAGAGTCCAGCGCCCCCTAGTATTGCGGTGGCACAGTCTGTGGCCGGCAGCTCCACCTACCAGCGCAGGTTGAACACCTGCAAGGCGGAGCTGCAGCAGCTGGTGCAGCAGAAGAGGGAGCAGTGTAGCGCCGAGCGCATGGCCAAGAAGATGATGGAGAGCGCAGAGTGGGAGAGCAGGCCTCCGCCTCCGGGTAAAATAGTCTAAAAATACGTTCTCCAGACTAGGTGTCAGGTTATACCCCATCACACATTCACAGTATCCTGCAAAGCTTTAGTTAATAATTTCGGCAGATTTCTTTTCGTAAGTGGATTTATTTTCAAACCTAGTTTAGAACAAAATTAGGTTGAAAGATATATATATATTTTTTTGTTAATCTAAAATGTTCCTCATTCAGGCTGGCACCCTAAAGGGCTCCTGGTGGCTCACCTCCACGAGCACAAGGCTGCCGTGAACCGTATCCGTGTGTCTGACGAGCACTGCATCTTCGCCACCGCCTCCAATGACGGCACAGTGAAGGTGTGGGACAGCCAGAAGATGGAGGGCAAGACCACCACCACACGGTACTCCACACCACGTCAGCCATATGGAACTCATAGTCCACAGCTTCTTTCAGAACGACAATCATGACAGCCTGTGTTAAGGGTTAGTCTCAGTGTCAGGTCAAGGTCACAGATGGTGTGGTTTCCCCCTCAGGTCTGTTTTGACTTATTCTCGCCTCGGGGGAAACGTGAAGACACTCACCTTCTGTCAGGGCTCTCACTACCTGGCTGTCGCCTCCGACAACGGCTCCATCCAGCTGCTAACCATCGAAGCTAACAAGCCCCCCAAATCACCCAAAGTTCAACCCTTTCAGTCAAGGTAATGATGAAACTATTTCATTTGGGGTGGGTGAGGTCACATGGTAAATGAGCTTGCCTGTTCCATGATGCATGTATGTCTCACACACACTCTCTCGCTGTATTTTCCCTCCTACACACACACGTTGCCCCGACAGGCTCCTGGACCAGAAGGAGGACGGCTCTGTTGTGGACGTCCACCATTTTAACTCCGGCGCTCAGTCAGTGCTAGCTTATGCCACTGTGAACGGCTCTCTGGTTGGCTGGGACCTCCGCTCCAATACCAGTGCTTGGACCCTCCATCACGATCTGCGTCTGGGCCTCATCACCTCCTTCACTGTGGACATGCATCAGTGCTGGCTCTGTCTTGGTGTGTGTGTGTATATGTGTGTATATATATGGAACAAAGATATATTTTGAAAGTATCTCATTCTTGTCTTTTTGTTTACTCTGTCATCTCATCCAGGCACCAGCAATGGCACTATGGCCTGCTGGGATATGCGATTCCAGCTGCCCATCTCAAACCACTCCCATCCAGCCCGAGCACGAATCAGAAGGCTGCTCATGCACCCCGTCTACCAGTCATCTGTCATCGCAGGTAAAGATCTTCCTTTTTTGTTAAGTAGTCGGTACAAGTAGTACGAGGGAGTCAGGTGGCTGAGCGGTTAGGGAGTCGGGCTCGTAATCTGAAGGTTTCCGGTTCGATTCCTGGCTGTGCAAAATGACGTTGTGTCCTTGGGCAAGGCACTTCACCCTACTTGCCTCGGGGGGAATGTCCCTGTACTTACACTTAAGTCGCTCTGGATAGGAGCGACTTAATGCTAAATGACTAAATGTAAATGTAAGTACAACATGAGTAATTCTCCTAGATCATTTTGTTTAATTCTATTACTTTTTTACCTTTTTTACCAGCGGTGCAAGGCAACAATGAAGTGTCTATGTGGGACATGGAGACTGGGGACAGGAAGTTCACTTTGTGGGCCAGTTCTGCCCCCCCCCTCTCTGAGATGCAGGTGTGTGCATGTGCGTGGGTGTGTGTACGCGAAAGAGACAGTGAGCAAGATACGGTTGGTGATTTGTGAAGGGAGTGTCTTGTCTAGACATCCACATTCCATTGGCTTGGATGAATCATCCCTGTTTCACCCTTATCCACACTCTTCCAGTGTCTCACTCCCCTTCTCTCCATCTCCCCGTCTGTAGCCCTCTCCACACAGTGTCCATGGCATCTACTGCAGCCCTGCAGATGGAAACCCCCTCCTCCTCACCGCTGGCTCAGACATGAGAATCAGGTAGGTGGACAATGAGCAAATACTGGTGTGTTCCTCTAGGTCGCCTTTTCCCAATCGCCCTCAGGGGTACCGAGGACCAGGATTGAGAGGCTGCTCTAGGTCGTTTTATACTGGTGTGACCGTGTTCCTCTAGGTTCTGGGACCTGGCATACCCAGAGAGGTCCTACATCGTAGCGGGAGGGGCTAACGACTCGCTGCACTGCCCCTCAGTCCTCTACAACCGCAAGATCATCGAAGGAACCGAAGTTGTTCAGGTACTGGGGAAACTGTCTGTGGAACACGAACATCCGTAGTGTAGCTACTGTGTGTGAATGGTGTAGCGTGTGAGTGCGTAGCAGTCCCCCCCGAGACTGACAGTCGTGTCCATCCAATAAGGAGATCCACAGCAAGCAGAAGAGCGGGGCCACGGAGGACGCTCCCCGCCGCGGGCCCGGCTCCCTCCCCGTCGGCCATCATGACATCATCACGGACATCGCCACCTTCCAGACCACCCAGGGCTTCATTGTCACCTCCTCCAGGGATGGCATCGTCAAGGTCTGGAAGTGAAGTTCTGCTGGGCTGCAGGCTGCATACTCTTTCCAACCTCAGGATCATAAACACATGCTCAATTACTATAATTTCTATACCACCCCACCAACTTATTGTTAGCTTTTGTATATAATATATATTTTAAATTTAACTAATTAATATAAAACAACCCCTATTGGAATTGGAATGAACAAGTGATCATAATGTCATCAGTGTTTGTTATTGTTGATGCTGTCATGAAAATCATGCATTGCCTCTTAATGTGTCATGCAAAACATTAAATGTTTTATGTTGAGCACAGCTGCCCAAAATGTGTTAATAAAAACACTGTTGAAATGTGTCTGTGGTATATATATATTTTTTAGAGGACTTGGTCAGTAGAATTAACACTACGTAACAAATCATGTGGTAGAGTACGGAAACTAGAATGGGAACGTTTTTTAAATGTAAAATCAGTATATCGGGGGTTAAGCATGAACAATGTTGTGTCAAACGATTCATGCCATGGACCAGCTTTAAATCTTAGCATCACCGAAGAAAAATGTTTGTTTATATACTGCAGCTTTTTATTAATCGTTCACAAGAAACATAAGCACAGCCTGCAGATGTTTACAGCCAGCAGGATAGACGTGCCCTGCCCAGTGTCAACATAGCAGTATGTGAAGGATGACTGAAAGATGACTTTCAGTAAGATATGTAAACCATAAAAGGCAGGGAATCTATGTGTTGAATGTAAACACAAACTTCCGTGTCATTGTGTTCTTTGCTAGAAATGTTTTCTAAATGTTATTATTATTAATGTTATGGTGCTGTGGTAAAAAAAAAAAAAAACACTTGAATTTCTCTTGACTAGGATGTTAACATTATTAAGCCCACCAGATGTCATGTTAAGCAACATGACATCTGGTGGGCTTAATAATGCTTATGTTTCTTGTGGACTCAGAGCAAAGCCTTTTGAGATGTACCGACAAAAAACACGTTCTGCAAACACATTTTTGTCATTGCCATTAAACAAGGCTTCTAGTGACAGGGTTTAAAGATGACTACAGATACACAGAGTCTGGGTTTATCAATAGCACATTGTTTATTGTACAACTGATGTATCATCTGAGTTCCAGGAAGATATTGTGTGAACATTTGCAGCTATGTTTGATATAAGGGGCTGCCTCTTGGGCTTGATTGCTTGAGGTCAAATATTTGGAGTAAATATTCCTATAGCAAGCAGCTGCTTAGCCAACACTCGGAGGGGTAAGATTTAACAGACAGGCACTTGTCAAAATGTATATCCTTAACAAAATGTATAAAAAATATACGATTTTAGAAAGGGCCTATGGGTACATATTCAGTGAGAGATCTTGGACAAACCAGAGGAAAGTTTTTGTCTAGTGTGAAGTCTTCACCCAGGGCTGGTTCTGTGGAGCATCATCCTAGTGCTTCCTCCGGAGACACAGGCCCTCACACTCCTCCTGCGTATCGAAGCGGTTGCCGTTTCCTCCACAGCCGCTGAACCAGAAGCGAGAACACTCACTCTGCTGTGTGTCAAAGTACCATTTAACAGTATAGTTCCCACAGGTGCCGACATCCTGGCTGAGGAAACACGAGTCTGTTGGCAGTCATTTACAGAAGAGAGAGAGAGAGCAGAGTGAGGGATGTTTAGTGTTTTTGTTCAAACATTATGCAAAGTATTATTATTGTTTAACTGCCTTGTTAAATACATTTGAAATGAAAGAGTTCAGTCCTTACTCTTGTCCAGCACATCAGACTCCTCTTTCAGTAGCATGGATGTGGGATCTGGAACAGAACAAGTTTTACGAAGCTTCAAACAATATGCATGTAAAACAGATTGTAATAAAATAGGTAAACAAAACCAAATGATTACAAATATTAAGACAGATACATAAATAGTTTAGATAAATTATAAACGTTAAGTGTGTGTTTTGTATTTAGGATCAGATACATCTGTGTATAGAGATGTCAAAGTGTTTTATTTATCAAGTGCACAGTGTAACACAAGGTAATTCTGATTGTGGCTAAGCTTGTGTTCTCAGCCCTGATAAGAACCACGCATTCCCTCTTAACACCTACTATATGGTGTTGATATTTGACTGGAGGACACGTAACTTACTGTGGGAGTTGCAGGCCTGGAAACATTCACTTTCCGTACTAAAGCGATTGTCATTGCCATGGCAACCGCCATACCAGAACGGTGAGCATGCATGGATGGCTTTATTAAAGTACCAATGCTGGACGTAGTCCCTGCAATGGGAGCCCCTGTCCACATCCAACAGACAGTGTACTGAAAGCAGAACAGGCAGGTTTACTACTAGAGTACCTAAAGCAGTCCTTCAGGCGGTCATGCAACAGGCAGTGCAAGGGCCTACTCATGCAATATCTGAAAAGTGGAGGACAAAAGACATGCCTTCAGCAATGCGGTACCTGATAACTCTGTTGTAACACAGAGGACTAGGACTACCATCCAGTTACTGCTATTCCAATTCAAGTTCACTTTGATGGACTAAAATAGGGAGTCAGGTGGCTGAGCGGTGAGGGAGTCGGACTAGTAATCCGAAGGTTGCCAGTTCGATTCCCGGTCATGCCAACTGACGTTGTGTCCTTGGGCAAGGCACTTCACCCTACTTGCCTCGGGGGAATGTCCCTGTACTTACTGTAAGTCGCTCTGGATAAGAGCGTCTGCTAAATGTAAATGTAAATGTAAAATGGTGGTCTGAACCACAAACTGTGGGAATCACACCATTGAGCTTTGGTCGTGAGGACAGTTCTTCTCCATCCCCCCTGGAATGGCTCTCCAAGATTTCCACCTGAGTTGTTTCTGGTTTAGACAGGTAGTCATACTGACTCTGGACCTCCACTTCCTCCTCCAGCTCCTCCTCCACCTCTGGTTCGCTGAGGAACAGCGAGTAAAGATTCCAATGTGCAGGTGTCAGTGGGGTTTGCTGTCCAACTAGATAAACACTCTGTACGTCATGTGGATTTGAGTATAATGGGAGTTGCCTACCTGTATACAAATATAGTCTGCCCCTGCCCCTGTCCCTCAAGCTGTGCACACTTCTGTCTCAGAGACGGAGGAGGGTAGGTGTTCATGCCTCCTACAAATGAGAAGAAAAGGACATGTCCGAAGCTAAAATGCGCGCATTGAAGTCCACAGACCACCGAACACTTCTCAACCAGACGTCACACCTATGAAAAGCTATACAAGTTCATCACTTGTATGTAAGTTGTAAGTGGATATGAGTCGAGTAGGTAGGGTCATGCTTTCGTACCGTTGAGCACGGCCAGGAAGGCTCTGAAGAAGCGCTGGGCGTATTCCTGGTCATCCTCCCTGAGCTGGCCCAGATGAAGCAGGTGTTGCTCCAGGGGGGTGCTGGCCAGCTGCTCCACCTCCGTGCGGTTGTAATAGCTGCCCACCGTGACCACAAACAGCGCCACTCCCTGACACTTGGCCTGCTCGGAAACGTAGTGCAGCTTGGCCCGATCCCGGTCAAGCGTCTTGTCCCCTACTATGGCCAGGACCACCCTCCTGGTCCGGGGACGGGGGGCCTTGAGCAGCACCTCCCTGAGGGTGAACTCCAGGGTCTGGCCAAGGGCCAGGGACCCTCCCTGCTGTCGAAGTCCTTGGAGAACGTGTTGCTTCATGGCTCTGTGGTCCTTGTACTTCTGGAAGCCAAACTCCAGCTTGGCGGCCTGAGCAGCGCCCTGCTGGACGAGGGCCACCCTGGCCTGCTGATTCCCCTGGCCGGGCTGGGGGCTCACTGCCAGCTGCTCCACCACCCTGCCCAGCAGCTGCTGCATGCCAGAGAACTGGTCCGCCTGGACCTCCCTGGAGCTGTCCACCAGCAGGGCCAAGTCCACATCCACCTGCTGGATCAGAGGGGCCTTCGTGATGTAGGAGCAGGTGCTTTGTACGGTCCTACAGGGGTCTGGGGAAAAAGAGGAACACACTCTGCATCACACTGTGGAAACGTCTTGGTAAGTCCTCAACAGTAGTTGAAACAGTGAGGGGCTGAGGTAAGATTAGCTGATGGAAGTCAGGTGAGAGGAATGGTAGAAGATGTTCTACCATAGCAGATGACACATTCCATGATATTCTTCAGCCCCTCCTCCAGGTTCTGGTCGTCCCGCAGCACCACCAGGGTGGAGCGCCGTGTTTCATCAGCCTGTTTGCCCAACACAACAACAAAAGCACTTAAAGATATTGTTCCATTTCACTGTGAGCTGCTACTGGGTAACATCAGCTTTATTAGCTCAATTCAGTGTCTCCATTTATTACCTTAAAAGCCTGGAGAACATTTGGTGAACTCTTAAGCGTGATGACCGCTGGGATGATGTTCAGGCCATTAAACTCCATTGTTGCAGTAACGATGGCAGAGGAGTCTTGGGAAGGTCCGTTGGAGAAGAAGATGGCTACTTTCCTTATCCTCATCCCCTTCCGAGTGCGTTTGAAGACGTTGTGTGCCACGTAGCGCATGGCGGCGCCCAGGTTGCGTTTGTTGGCCGTCTGGACCAGCGGGATGCCCTGCACCGCCTCCAGCAGCTGGCTCTTGCGCCGGTAGTCCTGGAAACGGATCAGGTACTCTGTGTAGGCGCTGTAGGCTACCACGGCAACACGAGCACCAGTCGGACAGTTGCTCTCAGCGATGTTGATGTTGTTCAAGAGGGAGACGAGAGCGGAGCGCATTCTCTCGAAGGCGGGAAGTTCAACGTCGTCAGACATGTCCAGGGCAAACACCAGCTCTGTGGGGTAGGCTGGGCACCCCGAACAACCTGATAAGAAGGGAGGGAAAGAGGGAGGGAGAAAGAGTTAAGAAGGAAGAGAGTTTGGGAGTTTTTTCGCTGTCATTTGTTATTAGATGTGTAGGGGTGTATGGGAGAGAAATACAAGTGACACATACCTTGGGAGCACGCTGTTCAGAGAAGAGATCAAATAAAAATGTATTTAGAGACAGACAAGGCCCTTCTGTCAATGACAAACATCTTTACTTCTTCCTCTAATACATCACTAGTTCTACTTACCACAGTTGTCACGAATGTAGGTAATCAGCTGGCATTCCTGGAAAAACAAAACTCAACTGAATCTCTCAAAAGTAAATGTTCAGAGTATTCTGACATTTATTTATGATATATTACTATTTCTATTGAACACACAGGAATATACTTACATCGGGTCTCTCACCAGGAGACCCTCTAGGACCCTGTGAAGAGAACATAGATAACACAATGTCATAAAAGGAAAATATAAAATGTACAAAAACATAATATATAAGTATACATTTATCAATATCTAAATATAAACGGAACAACAAAAAACATGAATGTGGATTTCTGCTTAGATCCCTGTTTTCATGGACCCCCATCTTCATGAAGCAGATGACCGGCGGCACACTAACCCTGTGTCCCGCTAGTCCTGGGTCTCCGGGCTGTCCTGTTTCTCCTGTTCCGCCAGCGTTCCCCTGGAGACCAGACAGTCAGATATTATCTACACATCATTCATGTATGGCAGGCTCTGTGGGACAAACTGTGCTGCTTATTTGAGTGTGAATATTAAACACTGATGTATGTGTATGCATGTGTATATGTAAAATTAACAACAGAACTATACAACTACACGTCTGTCTAACTGTGTCTTTAAGACATTTACAATGTATTAGTAATTACATTGTATTAATTTAGTATTCTATATGCTTTTTACAAATGTGCAAAGTGCAGAAAAAGATCAATGATTAAAAGTGCACAGTTCTAACAGTATTTAGGTGGATTCAAGGAACTCAAGGAACTGTCTATATTTACTAGCCACTGCATTTACAAGACACTTTTGGTGCCTTTTAGCCAACTAAATAAGTAGTTTGTGTGTTTGTGTGTGTGAGTGACACCCACCCCCCTGCCATGGTTGCCTTTGGGTCCTGGTCCTCCTGGTGGTCCAGTAAAACCACCTTCACCCTGAAACCACAAAGAACAAACAGAAGACATGTCAGCTGAAAGGTATTCCAGCTCCATTTCTTCACACCTGCTTTTGCTTCAGAACCGGTGTGAGAAACCAAGGAGTTACTGACCTGCAGCCCGGGGTAGCCAGGGAAACCAGGTTCACCCTAGGAAGTAAACACAGTCCACTCTTTGTGATCATCCTCAATCATGGTCTGTCTTTATCATAGTCTGTCTTAATGAATGTGATCCAAACCAACAAAGACACACAGGTCTCCAGGTGAAAGACAGTATCTTACCTTCAGACCCTTGTGTCCTGATGGACCGTAACCATCTTTTCCATCCAGACCCTGGTGTAAAGCAGACAGGTCACATGACCCACACATGTAAACACACCTAGACAAACACAAACATAACACACCCACCCCCTACACACGCACAGACACACACACACTGACCGGCATCCCTCTGGGACCCAGAGGTCCTGTGTCGCCCTTCACTCCAAGGTCTCCTGGCTCACCCTGCATGGATGTAAAACAAACTTTTAATGATAAGGTATTACATTGTGAGTGTGGCTTTCATACAAACTACATTAAATAGTAGCTAAATGAGGCAGGATTACGAACAGAAGGAAGACTACAGAGAGAAGGAGGACTACAGAGAGAAGAAGAACTGCTGACAGAAGAAGTCTCCAACCTTTCTTCCATTTCGACCTGGACGTCCAACTGATCCTTTCCTGCCCCCTATGCCAGGTGTACCCTGGAACACAGGATAGGTTAGGTTAAGAGTTAACACCAACCCACTCGGACAGTGTCTGCCTCATTGAGTGGTACTTAGGAGATGGTAGGTTGTGAACAGAACCCACCTGTGATCCAGGAAGTCCTGTGGTACCTTCGGGTCCGTTCTCACCTTGTTCTCCTCTTACACCCTGAGCAGATAAGGGATATGGGAGAATTTTTTAACTGCTAATGTCTTGACAGTTTCCTGGCAATCCTCCTAATTTATCTAGATTAATCTTAGATTAAGATTAAGATTAAGGTGGGGTTGCATGCATGAGAAATCAAACCTATCTCTTTGTCAAGCCACATCCTTGCTGAGGTACCTACCTCTGATCCAGAAGGACCCTGGTCTCCAGAGAGTCCAGCAGCACCTGGAGATCCATTTAGTCCCTGGAAGACAACAAACACACAAACATAATGTGCGTGTGATGCAAATGGAACTGATTATGCACACGCACCTGTCCACAACGTTGCGATCTCAGCCTCACACACACATGGATTTTGATAGCACCGTATATATTTATGCGAGTGTACCTTGACTCCAGGTGGACCTCTCCTACCCTGTGGGCCCTGTAAGAGGAATCAACACACAGTGCTGTTAACAATGCAGGCTGTTCTACCCACTAATGTTTGTTGCTGTCTGGGACCTGAGCCTGTAGCTGGGTATGTAGCACAAGTTCAATCCAAAGATCTCACAGGGTTTCCATCGATTCCATCCCCTCCCGGAACCCCATCCTCTCCTGCATCTCCCTGCATGGCAGAACAAAACAAAACATGTTTTATGTGTGTGTGTGTGTGTGTGTATCTGTACTGACTGGCAAGTACACATTTACACATGCATCCCAAAGTCATCATCATTGTGCATTCTTTACCGGCAAGCCTGAGTGTCCGGACTGGCCTGGCGGTCCACGCTCTGTGTTGCTGCTTCCAGGCTCCCCCTAAAACCACACAAAAATAGAAGATAAAACAATGAAGCCCTCTCTTCCGTGACTCTTCTGCTTCTAAAGAAATGAAGAACAGCGGGTCTGTGTGAGCATCCAATGCCAGTAATAACATTTGCTGACATCCCTGTTGAGGTCCCTCACATTTGACATGTTACAGTTGCAGCATGAATTCGTAGTATCCCTTCTTCAACTCTGCAACTAGAGAGGAGGAACACATAGCTGCATATTTTCTACTGAAATAAATATTAAGCTTGTGATAAGGGATGACATTTGCAGAAGGAATGCGTTCCCCGAAATGCACCACAAGCTGTCAGTAACCCCATACTTATCAGTGGGAGGACTGAGACTGAGACATAAGGACTGAAACTAAAAACCGCATATCGACAGTTTGTCAACATTATTTGTTTTTCATATGAGTTGTGCGTTGGTCTTTTGTAGGTTCTTTTCTACTTACAGGATCTCCTCTCAGCCCATGCTGGCCCTTGATCCCTGGCTCTCCCCTAATGCCCCTGGAACCCTACAGAGGAGAAGCAGACAGGAAGCACCAGTTGGACATTGACACAAGTTGAGATAAAGGGAAGCATAACATGTACATAAGGTACAATTTCATTAATCAACTAGGAATGTTTTCAAAAGGGGTACATTCAAGATTAAATAAGAGAGTCACATGCATGAAATGAAGAGTAAAAGTGTGGTAAAAAAGTGTGTAAAATGGTAGAACGGTTTGATAGAAAAGGAAATGACAATTACCGGGTTGCCAAAGTCTCCTCTCTCCCCAGGGCCTCCAGCCAATCCTGTCACACCCTGCAAACACGCACCAGAACAGTCTCAGGAAACTAAAAACGTGTCAATCAAGCATTGATATGTGATCATTTGATCCCTCTCAATCAAACAAAAAGTGCTCAGTAGCCTGAAATCTATGTGTCCTCATGAACTACATGCTGAACAGAGGAAGGCTACCTGTTCTCCATTAATGCCATCCAGCCCATGCTCTCCGTCATCCCCCTGTCAGATTCACAAGAACAATCCAAAAGCAACACAGAAATATATGAACTACAGAACACAGACATGTTTCTTGAAGAGCCGGAATTTTGTTTTTGATGTTGCTTGTCAGAAGACCAGCTCACTCACCTTGTTGCCCCTGTGACCTTGGTAGCCCTGTCAATGAGACAGCCATGTATGAGATACCTGCTTACAACTGGTCTCTACTGACTTTGCGTGTGACTAGTGCAGAACAAGACGTGTCTAACTTACCTTTTGGCCTCGAGTACCAGGACAACCCTGCAGACCTTGAGGTCCAGTTGGACCTGGTGGTCCTCTCTCACCCTGGGGAAAAACACACCAGATAATCCTAGGTCAAAGGTCACCAGCCTGTGGTGGTGAGGTTTGGTGTTGTCGGTCAGTAAGACATTCTTGTTTTTTTGTACGCTTTTTCAATACTAAAACCAACTCAAGCAATGGTCCAATCAAGCAGTGTCCTTAGTTTTCTTTAAATAAACACTTACAATCCCTCCCTCCTCCCCAGGGAAGCCTGGGTGGCCCTTCAGCCCTGGAAGACCCTAATGAGGAGAGATGAAGACCAGAATAACATGAGCTCATCAGGTTGTGACAAACATAACAGGCATCATCAACTGCAGTCATTTTTGATCAGAACCAGAACTTTCCTGTGACCTCCAGGGGATTCTTAATGACTAACCGGTTCAGTCTTCAGTTTGACATCCTTGAGTTGTATACATTAGGTGAAGTAAAGTTGTGCCACATTTCCTTACACCTAATGTATATTTGACTACATTTTCAATCAATCTCATAATTTTACTTAACTTCTGTCATTATATATATTTACTCTTTTTACTCACCTTTTCCCCAGGTGAACCCGGTAAACCACGGATCCCCTCGTGACCGGAGCACTTACACGCCACGTTGCAGCACTCTCTCTCAGCTACTGTGTCCTTGGCAGATATAGACATATGGATCGTGTGTCAATGCTGTTCTATTCTATTTGTCTGCATATCTAATCTCCTACGTTCTAGAAGCCTACATCTTTGGTTGACCATTTTCTTGCCAGACAAGTCAAGACAAGAACCAGGCTCAGCAAAAACATCAAGGCTTATTTAGCTTGACACCCTGACATTCAACATTCCTAAATTTTCATTTGTGAACAAAGCAATCTCTCAGCGTAACACCTAGAGAAGGCAATCAGATCGATCACAACTAAACTAAGTATGCTCCAGGACTAGGAGTAATCCCTCAGGTAGAGATGTCTAGGAATATCCTAGAAAACAGGCATGAGTTACTTACTATTTGTTGGTGCATGGTACTGCCCACACTCTGCATGCCAATATTGAGAGGCTGCTTGTAGCCAAACCCTCTCCCAAACTCCACCATCTGGAGGTGCTGGGCATTCTGGACCCCCTCTAAGGCCACAGTCAGTAGAGCCTGGACACCTGCCCCAGAGGAGGGGTGGAAGACAAGTCTCTTTACTGAGCCAAAGGTTCGGCATGAAGTATATACTAGATAGTACAGTAACTGAGTAAAAATATGATGCTTCCTTACCAGAACGACGCAACTGTTCTGACTCTCTCTCCATGTCCTCAACGTTTTCATCAAGTCCATCAGAAAAGACTACAAGCACCTGATGGGCAGGTTAGGTCGGAGAATATGATCAGTTATCAGGCTAGGTTTGGCAGAACTGGATGGGACTAAGTATTAACAATGAAGAACAATCTCAAGCATGCACTAAGAGGTGAAAAGGGTGACAAATATGCAAGTCTGGGAGTATGCAAAAACTGTACAACAGCTTTGCAGTTTAGTGTCCCACCTTCACGCCAGCTTTAGACTGTTTATGGAACTTTTCCTTGAAAGAGGCCAACAGAGCACGATTAAAGTGAATGGTCTGGGGTATCTGCAGGGCCTTGATCTTCTTTATCACATCCTCATTGTACGGCTCAAAGGAGAAGTCATGCAGAAGTTGTCCATCATCAGCCACCACCCGGTACCCAATGTTGACCGTGACCCTGTCCGTCCTGACGCAGCACAGGCCCTTCAGCTTGGACATGTAGAGGACTATCTCCTGGAGATAGCTCTGCAGCTTGGACTGGCCTTCCATGAGCAGCATCGACCCGCTCCTGCGAGAAATATCGAAGCCAACGGCGACATCTATAATGCAACCTGGAGGAAGAAGACATGCAATCCATTTGAGCTGCCTTTCTCTCAAAATTGATTGGTAATGGTTCGAGAAAATGCACAGATAATAGTAGAGAAAGAGAGAGAAATAAAAGGATATATTTCTCCTTCTCCACTGGGAGTCAGGTGGCTGAGTGGTTAGGGATTCAGGCTAGTAATCAGAAGGTTGCTGGTTCGATTCCCGGCCGAATGAAGTTGTGTCCTTGGGCAAGGCACTTCACCCAACTTGCCTCGGGGGAATGTCCCTGTACTTACTGTAAGTCACTGTGGATAAGAGCGTCTGCTAAATGACTAAATGTAAATATTTCCTTATTGGAATTTGGTTTTACCTGTCTCTTCTTTGCGTTCGTCACATATAGAGTCCACCACCTTGGTCTTGATCTTGGCCAGAGAGGAAAAGTCCTGCACAGTGAAAACCCTGTCAACAGATCCTGCAATCTGCTGCAGCTCTAGAATATTAACCCTCCCGATACCAATGACGAACAACTCTATATTCAAATCCCTAAGGAATTTTGCTTCTGCAACCACATCATCTCTAGAGTCTCCGTCCGTGATCACCACCAGGTTCTGGGAGACCCCTGACTGGATACGACTTCCTGCTGCTGCTTCAAAGAAACTTTTGGTGAAATTAAGGGCCTTTCCAATAAAAGTTCCTTCAGCAAGTTGTTCAATAGCTTCGATGCGGTCTCTTATGCCTTCTATAGTGTAGAACTCATTGAGGTAGAACTCCTTTTTAGGATTCGAGCTGAACTGGGCAACTCCTGCTCTAATGTAGTCTTTGCTGATATTGAAACTAGAGATGAGATCTCTTGTGAAGTTTTTCACAAGTGAGAATTCTTTTTTCTGGATGCTGTCTGAGCCGTCTATTAAAACGACCAAGTCAGCCTGCGTCTTCTTACACACTGGGAGAACAGAGAAAGATATGTTAAATATCTACAATTGTAGAAAAACACAATCTTATAGAATGATCTATTCGTTTGCACCCAATACTTTTTTATCAAGTTCAACAACCAAAAACCCCAAAAGATACCTCATTCAAGAAAACAAACGTAAAAACATATATTGTAAGCTTATACATTACCTGGTTTCGTAGTGTTGCAGAGGACCTGAGAGATATTGGAGTACAGTGATTCGAGAGCCTTGAAGTCGTTCACATAAAAGATCTTGGATTGGTCTTTGCCAGTCATGGTCTCCAGTTCCGTCATGCTGGCTCCCTCCACTCCGATGCCAAACACCTCGACCCCGTTGTCCCTCAGAGCCTTCGATGGCACTTCTAGATTATCACGGTGCGGAGCTTCGCCGTCTGTGATCACCATCAAAATCTGCGTCACGTCTTTTCTGCCGCCGTGCGCGGCACCAAAGTACTGCAGGGAATAATCCAGAGCCTTGGCTGTGAATGTATCTCCGCTCGATGTCTTCAGCTTCCAAATCTGCGAGTAAATCTGTCTTTTTGAGTAGTGCGTACTGAGGCTGAATGCATTCTCAGGATTGGTGGAGTACATGATGACACCAAATCGTGTCTGCTTCTCCCCGACAGTGGTTTGGTTGATCATGGACACCATGAAGGTCTGCATACTGCGGAACTTGCTTGGGGTGACGCTGGAGGAGCGGTCCACTAAGAAGATAATATCTGCAACTTCTGTTTTCTTACACTCTGGATTGTAAGAGAAGAGAGAGTGGAGACTCTTAATACCCCAAATTACAGTTTTTTTTTGTTTTTGATGCATTCCTCTCCTAATCATTATGTCACATAACTCACCTTTTTCTGGATCACAGATGGACAACGCTAGTTGCCTCTCCAAGGCTCTGAGCCCATCGAAGTCTGCCACAGAGTAGACCCTCTCTTGTGTTCCACTGATTTCCAAAAGCTGCTTTGTGTTGGCATTGTCAACTCCAATGGCAAAGATCAACACCCCCTTCTCCCTGAGAGCTTTAGCAGGCACCGACACCTCATCCTGGGCTTCACCATCCGTCACAACCAATAGAAACCTTTTTTTGTTCGGGCGACCCCCATTTGAGGGGTCAAAGTACTGTGAGATTTCAGAAATCGATTTTCCTGTCAGCGTGCCTCCCCCCATCTGCTGCATGGAGTCTATGGCCTTCTCTATACTAGGTTTGTCATACAGTTTGTTCAGAGGGAACTCCAACTTTGAATTGCTGCTGAACTGCGTCACGCCAACGTGCACTTTGTCTGGACCGACAACAGACCGCCTCACCAAGGATTTCATGAATTCTTTCATTTTCAGGAAGTCCTGTGGGATTATGCTGGTTGAGCTGTCTATCATGAAGAGCAGGTCAGCTGCTGCACCTTTACACGCTATGGAGAGAGAACAGAAGTGTGAATCATGTTTAATACAGCTCATCTTGCAATCAACCATGTGGCTAATTTTGCAATTGATCCTTAGCTCTATAAAACGTAATATACTTCCTGTCTGATGATACAAACAGTAAACGCTTTTCTACAGACAGGGTCACGTACTGTCCTCGGCGCAGATATCTGTGATGATCTCGTCCTTGATTGACTTCAGAGCATCAAAGTTGTTGACAAAGAACTTCCTCTCAGGTGAACCTGCAATCTCCAGCAGCTCAGTCTGGTTGGCTTCTTTCACCCCAATGGCGTAGATTTGAATCTTCTCGTTCCTCAGAAGCTGTGCTGGTTCCTTCACCTTGTCTGCAGACTTCCCATCTGTGATAACAATAAGGTACTCTGGGACTTTGGCTCCCCGTGTGACTTCTGCTTCTTTGAAGAACGTGTTCATAAAACTCAAAGCCAGACCAGTATTAGTTCCACCTCCCCTTTGGATAATACGCTCAGCTGCAGCCTCTAATGTTTTGCCGTCTTTGTAGGTTGTCAAATCAAATTCCAGTTCAGGGTTGTCTGAATACTTGACCACACCTACTCGGACATGCTGCGGGCCGATGCGCAATGTGTGTACAAACTCAATGATGAATTTTTTCATGTCCTGGAAGTCTTGTGGGGTGATGCTTCCGGAATGGTCAATCAGGAAGAAGATGTCAGCCTCCTCTGTCTGCTTACAGCCTGAATAAGGAACAAAAGTGTGTCAATTTGCTGGATTTTATTTTTTGTTGATCTGAGGCAAAATAATACCAATAATAAACTGAAATTTCAATTAACAGGTTTGAGTTAATAAAACTAATGCAAATCCCTAGCCGTGATTTCACCTGTCTAAAAACATTTGCTGTAGTGTTATCTCACAAATAAGTTGAACTCTGCTAACCTGTTTTGATGCTGTATTTCCTGGCACTGACAGAGACTGCTGAGCGGAGAATGTTGTAGCAAAGGCTCTTCCTCAGGGTCCTCTCCAGGCTCCCCAGCTTGGCAAAGCTGTCCACGTTGAACATGTGAGATTTAGGAGGATGTGAAGCTATCGCCAACAGCTCTTCGATGTTGGCATTTTTTACTCCCACGGCATAGACGGTGACGCCAGCTCTGCGAAGGGCGGTAGCTGCAGGGCTCACTTTGTCCTGAGACTCGCCATCAGTTATGACCACAGCCACCTGCTGGATACCAAAACCACGCCTGCTTCCCTTATCCTTAACAAAAACATTCTCTTTGGCAAACTTCAGAGCAGCACCCGTGAGGGTACCACCCCCACGCTGGGGGAGGATCTTGATAAACTCCAGAATTTCATCCTTATTGTCAAAAGAGTTGAGGTAGACGTGGGCAGTAGCCTTGTCACTGTAGAGGACAATGCCCACCCTCACTTGATTCAAACCCACGTCCAAGCCTTTCACAATCTTGTGCAGGAAGCTACGAATCAGACTGAAGTCTTCCGGTGAAATGCTACCAGACTCATCAACAATGAAAACGATATCTGCAAATTTGGCTTCCGTGCAATCTATAGCAAACAAACAAACAAACAAACAATCAATCAGTAAGTGTCTCAGTCATGAATAAGCTTTAATCTCTTTCTTTATGTTTTCAATACCAAGCACCATTAGTTTATTTAATAGTAAACAAATTAATTTAAAAAATCATTCATCAAAACTATTTTAAAACCCAACATGCGCGTCTCAACTTGCTGTTAAAGTATAACTAAACTCACACATTTCCACTTAGTCTCACCCCTTCATATTCTTAAAAATACTGAAAAGTGGAGTGGAGTTTCTTTCATTAAAATGCTTGTTGGGATTTTCTCAGATGCTTGAAATAATACAAGACAATTATCACACACAACCCCTTAAAAAGGAACTTGCACGTCACAAATGTCTTGAATGTTTTTTTATCACTAGTGGGAAAAAACCCTGGATTTACCACCAAATAATAAAAACATCACCTTTGCAAAGATTTGAAGGAATCAAGATCAGGATTGGGGAGAACCAATGCGTGACCATGAGGTCAGACAAAAAAATAGGTTTTGTAGTTAAGTTATGCTTTAGACCCTCACCTGCACTCATTACGATCTCCTCCTCCGTCTCCAAGAGATTCCTCAGAGTAGGTACAATGTTGGTGTCCTGGGACATATACACATGTTGTGCTAAGGACTTCAACTCTGTGACTGATTTTGGATCAGTAGCAACAGCCACCACAGACACCCCTTCAGCTCTGACCAGACGTGACGCTCCAATCACTGGGTCATTCGAAAGCCCCCCTGTCAACACAACAAGAAACTGACGATAGCCTTGGTTGGCGCGGCCCCCGGCTGCTTTGTTAAAGAACTGTGTTCTGGCAAAATCCAACGCGCTTCCCAGATTACGAGGCCCGTTCGGGCGAACCCGGAATCGACGCAGTGCATTTACTGTCTGCTCCTTGGTTTGATGGGCGTTCAGAAGGAACTCTACTTTGGTTGTTTGACCAAACTGTGCCAGACCAATGCGATGCTGTTCTGCGCTCACTTCCATGTTCCCCAGTTTCATCAGTAGATTTCTGACCTGCTGAAAGTCTTTCTGTGCCATGTTGCTATCCACAAGAAAGAAAATGTCCGCAAACTTTGGGACCAGAGCTGATTAAAAGAAAGGAATAGAAGAAGATAAGTCATTATAGGGTGTCATCATCATAATATCATACATTCGTAAAAATTAGTTTCTGTTTTCAACTAGCTTGTGAAATCTTTTTACGGTTTTATGAGCAATAGAAATATTGCTCACATGACTGTATTTATGTAGACATAACACACAAACAGAGGTGCTTTCCCTCACCCTGCCTCTGGGTTTCCATGGAGATGCACACTGTCTTCAGCATCTCTTCTGACCTCTTCTGAAGCTGCTGGTAGCTTCCAATGCTGTGAAGGAACCACCCGTACGGCTTGTTAGCAATGGCCTTCAGCCTATCTGTGTTGGCTGCCCCTACCCCAATGGTGAACACAATGACCCCCTCTCTCCTGAGAACCCGAGCGGGTTCCGCCACATCATCAGATGAATTCCCGTCGGTTATCACCACAGCAATCTGTGGCACACCCTGCTGGGAGCGGCTCCCGGCGGTCTTGGTGAAGTAATTGGTCTGGAGGAAGGTGAGAGCTTTGCCGATGGCTTTGCCTGAAGAGGTGCCTCTCGGCCGGTAGGCGAGATTGTCTATTTTCTCCAGCAGGGATCTCTTATCTACGAGATCTCCCAGCAGGAACTCCTGATGGGGCTCGTCTTCGGTGTACAGCACCAGTCCTACACGGACCTGTTGTTCGCCGATCTCCAGACCTTCTACAAAGGTGCGAAGAAACCCACGGAGCTCCTGGAAGTTGGGGTCACCGATGCTGAAGGAACCGTCCACGAGGAAGACAATGTCGGCTTTGGTGGCTTTGCGACACTCTGGAAACACAGAAGAAGACAGGTTTTTAGCATCATACAGTACCATTCAAAAGTTTGGACACATTTTCCCATGAAAATGTGTCCAAACTTTTGACTGGTACTGTAAATGTGGCTGTTTGTAAGTTTGTAAGAGGATAAGCTGATCTACAAGAGCAATGTATAGTATAGTACAAGAAAGTCCCTCGCATTAGGGGGTCAGTGAAGCCACAGTGCTGGCGTAGCGATCTGTAGTGATCATAGTGGTGTTGTAATCCATTACCCTGGGCCACCTGGGTCAGCTGTCGTTTGGCCTCCTCAACAGTGGTACACAGCACCTGGACGATACTCTGGGAGATTTCCTGCAGCGCGGCGAAATCGGACACACTATACACATGCTGTTCATGGGGCTCAGTGGCAATCTCCCTCAGCTGCTTCTCGTCTGCGTCTTTGATTCCGATAGCATACAACGTGATCCCCTGCCTCTTCAGAGCGACGGCTTGCGGCTCCACATTGTCCTGCGATTGGCCGTCAGTGATCACCACGGCTATCTGAGGCACATTATTGGCGATCCTACTCCCAGCTTGGTCTACAAAGTGGTTCTGAAGCATGAAGTCCAAACCCAGCCCGGTTTTGGTTCCACCGCCCCTGTATGGCAGTTTGCTGATGTACTGGAGAACATCCTGTTGGGTCTGGTAGGAGTTGAGGAGGAACTCTGTGTGCGGCGTTGTGCTGTACTGGACCAGGCCAATGCGAACATGATCAGGCCCCACCTCAAAGCTGTTGACCAGCGTGTAGAGGAACTGGCGGATCTGCTCAAAGTTTTCTGTTCCTATGCTCCATGAGCCATCAACCAGGAAGACAATGTCAGCCACCGCCTCCTGTGTGCAGACTGCGAGGACAACAAAGAGCATCAGCCAAGAAAGATCCCATTTTCCTGTTGAAACTTATTTCATTTTTTGATTTTTCATTCCCTAAACGCACAGTTTGAAAGAAATACAATGGTTCGGAATCCTCTGATTCAAAACAAGTATCATGAGCTGCTGAACGGCTATTTAATTATAGGATTGAGTCTACACCAGAGTACCACAGACTAAACACAAATCCATTCTCACCTCTTTTTTGCGCACCACTGACCAGAATACATCCAGCTGTGATGACGAGGGCCAGCAGACCCCTTCTCCACTCCATGATGGACCCTTCACTAGTCACTTTCCCTAAGGAAACTAGAGAACAGTTGTTACATACATCAAAGTCATGGTTGACAATGTCATTTAACATATCAAATCGTAACATGGCAAAGGGCACTGAGAAACTAATTGCAAATAAAAATAACTAGCCGAAGGGAGGATAAGCACTCTAGAAGCCACAATGTCTTTTGCGTAACACAGCCCAACCAAATTTATTATGTGGTGGATTCACAATGTGTGGACTTACACAACTTCAATTGTTGTTTTGACTTATACAGAAAAAATCAGACATCCAATGCCTTGAATTGATATCTCTATCCGTCTCTTTGCGAGACATAATTTAGCAACGATGTGCATGATGTGGTAAAGCGGCATTTCCCATCTGGTTTTTATCTTTAGATTCTCAGCATATCTGTAACTGCAACAAACATCACCAATCATCTGGCTTCTATTGCGTCAATAAGAAGTTGCAGTTTTTTTTGTAACACCATCCTTGGCCATCCTGAATTAGGTTTAACCCCTGTGTTATCTTCGGGTCATTCTGACCCATCAGTCATTGTGACCCACCGTCGTATTGCGACAACTTTACCGCATACAAAAACAAAGTGAAGCATTTTCTTTTAACCGTTGGGCTGTCTCAGACCCCCCACATTGCAAAGGTTAAAAGACAATTATTTTTATTTGTTTTTGTATTGGGTAAAATTGGGTAAACACAATGATGGTTCATTATGAACCTTTGGGTCATGTGACCCGAAGGCAGCACATGGGTTAAGGGAGGTGCTACAACTTTCCCCCCCAATTTTTTTGATAAGGATCTTATCTTTATCCTAATTCCAATGACAATCTTGTCTGCTCAGGCCTCAGATAAATATAATGACTTCAGGAAACCAAATATAGACTTAACAAGTGTTAGAATTCTGAATAAAACGATACCTTTGGGGATATGTTGAGTTAATTCCCCTTCAGAGGCAGTCTCTGCATCAGACAGTTATACTGAGTTTTGTTTGTTATAAATTCTGAGGTCATCCAGAGTGTTTAGAGGCCTTGTCAGCACGGCCAACACTTGAAGAAGCAAACTTGTTTCATTAAGGATGTTCAGTAACTGTTGTAAATATTTTTTATGTTTAGTTCTTATTAAGTGTTACCAGATGTTCTTGTGTGATGTTCTTATTGTGTTTTCAGTATTAAACCTAATTAGATTTCTTTGGCCCTTTTTTCAAGCAATATCACAGAGGGCTTCACAGACGCCCATAGAACTGCACCAGGGGTACACCAAAGTAAAAAGGCTGGAGATTTCAGATGCATGGTCGTCCTGAAGTCCTAACCCAACCCTGGTTGGCTACTTCTAAGGCAAGCACACCTTATATGGCAACAACAAGGATTGTTGTTATTCTCTTGCATTCAACCTAAACAGACAGTATTAATGCCACAGTGTAATAAACAAGGTCTACCCAATACCTTTCACACAGCTGAAGTGTTGTTGGGTTTGAATATGTCACTGTCACAACTGATGTAAGACTTCACATTTATCGTGTTGTTTATAGATCTTTGTAAATTAGTTTGTTCAAAACTAATTTACACAAAACAGGGTTGCATATCTGAACAAAAAATAAGCGTTACATTTAGTCATTTAGCAGACGCTCTTATCCAGAGCCTTAAGAATAATGCTGCAGAAAGTGCAAATTCATGAAATCCAAGTTACATGGTTATATCGTTTTCTAGCTAGCTATTGCTAATTTCCTTTGCATGGTCATCACATATTATTTGGGTTTAAATGGGTCACCAAATACGATGAACATTGTAGTTTTACTCATTGGTATTTCCAGTCAAATTATTTATAGTTTAAAGTTCTTTGCATAAAGTGCATGTGGTGAAACTGTATATATTCTTGTCAAACAATAAAACTATCTGTGTATTTTCAACTGTAAACAACTCAAATTTTTCAGAAACGTTGTTAAGATGAAACCAAGATGGATAACACCCAACCCCAACCATATAAACAGGAAACCATAAACACTGACTGGATTAATGGACCTAAATTTCTGCTTGGTTTTTAGACAAGAACCTTGAAGTGAATCTTGTGTGTTTAGGGGCTGTGTG
This sequence comes from Osmerus mordax, assembly GCF_038355195.1. Classification (NCBI taxonomy): domain Eukaryota; kingdom Metazoa; phylum Chordata; class Actinopteri; order Osmeriformes; family Osmeridae; genus Osmerus; species Osmerus mordax. The sequence goes on from NC_090055.1 coordinate 6,522,578, forward strand.
TGTATGTGTGTGTACGCGTGTGCCTGCATACTTACAAGTGTATCCCTGTAGGCATGCACTTTACGTCCACATGAATGTGTGTGTGGTCCTGCATGTGTAAAGGGACATGACCCATCCCCTTACAGCTGCAAAGTTTACATGGCTGTACATCGTGCACTGAGTTTCAATTCTAACTAACATCAAACCTACGCTGAAAAGTCTTCCTGACCTGACAATTACAGCTGATAGTCAACCAGACCTGCATCTGTTATTTTCTTCTAAACTGCATTCTGTAGAGAACATCTCGTTAAGCCACAACCTTAGACAGATTTATGGGAAAAAGGGCCCCTAAAAGCCATGTTCATGAGGCCTATAACTTTCACCCGTGCCAAAGTGTCCTCTAAACAGAGTTTTTCACTATAGGAAGGAGGGGGGCCACCAGACTCTCAAATAACTTCTAGTGATGTCATCTAGATTGTGTCACTAGGTCTATATGAGCTCAGAATAATACCTCCCTGTAAATTATGTGTAGCTCTCAATACTCATCCATGTATATGATTATGAAGCTAAGGTTGTATCGGTAAAGCTAGAATCAGTACAAAAGTAAGTTTAACACACACATAAACACAGAGAGAGGAGAGATAGACCAATATAGAGAGAGATGCTCAGGTTGTTCATTTTCTGGTCCTACATGTACTAGGATAAGCACAAGATTATGTTTTACACAAACACGGAGAGAGAGAATCCTGGCTGTATATACATAAAGAGTGATGCTTAGGATGTTCATTAACGGATTCCAAAGATACTGTGAGGTTCTGAATCTTATCTACTTTACGCACCCTTGTCAGCACTGAACGATATTAGGGTTTGGACAATATAGATCTATACAACTACACAACAATAAACAGTATTAATTAGACGTCTATAGAAACTGCCAGGGTCTTAATAAACTAAGTTGCTTTGGATAATAGCCTACTGATCTGCTGTACTACAAAAATGCATAACGGACATGCGTAACTGATCATTAATAAATGAATTAACTCATAGTCTAAGTATCTCAGAAACATGTACATAATGCATTTTAGAGAATTGAAAATGTATATAACAAAAGGTTTAGCTCAATTTCCAATCTATATGCTAAATCAACAGTCACACACAGTATGTTTTAGACATAGCCTAGACGTTTGTTAGACTTCGGACAAATCTTTGCAGAAATTGGTAATGCATGAAACGACATGCATTACAAACAAACAACTTGGCAATGTAAAAGCACCATAGACAAACCTTAAACGCAAAATCTGGCAGAGAACAAATCCATGCAAAACACTTCTACGCGTAAATTGCGTGTACTTACCGTATGGGGCTGGTGAGTTATCTGCAGCGCGCTAGCAGAAATGGACCCACATTATACTGTTCTGCCACTCCTCACACCCCGCCCCAAACAAGAAACCTGGATGATGTCGGGATGCTTCTTGGCAAATTGGGGAGTTCTAGTTTCCAATTAATTTCTGTAATTATATTATAGGGTAAGAAAAGAATGTCAGCTTCGTATTATATAGTTTACGCCAATTCAAACTGGATCACAGGATCTATCCTGTGATTCTTAGCAGTGAATTTTTATATTCCCATTGTAATTGCATTTCAGAATGTGAGGGAGAAGCGAAGACGTGAAAAGGCGCTAGCAGGATTTAAGTTAAGGTGAAGAATTAAGTATACAGGTGATTAGAACAAGGGTGAGAGTTGCAAGACACAATGGTTGCACTATCCTGCGATTAAACTACAAATAACATTTTGCTATCTCACCACAACACAGAAACCTTAAGACTATTGGAAAATCATCTTGGATTTTTGTTTGTTTATTGCTTACATTAGAGATCTGTGGAATCTCTGAGTGCACCCTTGTACTTTCGTTTCCACCTTTATGGTCTTGTCAGATGTCTTTGTGGATTTTCTGAGATAGACTTGCTTTGCAGATAAATAATCTGCTGAGAGATGGATAGCGTATTTAGCTGAGCTGATGTGTGCTGGGATGAATGCTGTATGCATGTAGATGCATGTTAGGCTCCAACTCATCACTTCCCCCTCATGGAAGGGAAAGCTGGCCAGTCCAGATAGGTTTGAATGACATGTGCTTTGAGATGTGAAATTATTCTGATTGGTTGTACATTACCATGGTTTGTTTTCAAGTACACTACCAATCAAAAGTTTTTATAGAAATGTAAGCAGTTCAATTCCCATGAATAACCTGAAATGGTGAAAAGGTTCAAAAAACTAAACAGGACATTTTGACAATTTCAAGGTTATACAAAACATTTTCAGGGAACAAGAAATGGGTTCACAACTAGCAGGGACCGCCAATCCAAACTGCCCCCGGTATTTAATACATAAATCTTCTTCACAGTCAATCTGAAATTCTCTGGTAGAACAGCAGTCTCCTGCCAGTTTTACAGTAATATGGAGCGGGTGTAAAACAGGGGCATCGTTTGAGAGCCAGCAGCTTGTCCTCCTCTGCCTCAGTCATCCCCTGCAGGGTGTCAGGACAGGACACGAGTAACCATGTCGTCTCCACAAACTTTGGTCATTTGGTCATCAGTGCTGATTTTGAATCTTACATTTCATACAAACCGTCCATTACAGTTCCCTCTAAATGAATAATCAATACACCTCGTATTTTGCCCTTTATTTACATGACCTTGGATTTCGAGTGAGCCCCTTACCTGTGAGAGCAGCTTCTTGAGCAGCTGGGAGATGGCCGGGTCGTCTGGGATGGGGCATTCTGGGATGGAGCTTCTGCACTTCTTCTGCCTCAGCAGCAGGTGGCGGAAGAGGCTGGAGATATCTTTGGACCGCAGAGATTAGTCGAAGATGGAGCAGAGAATGTCCAAAGGCCGTCTACGGAGAGCCTGTCGACTCCCTATTAAGCCCCATTGTACCGAATTTGGTTGCAGTTCCACCAGAGTTCCACTGGGGGTGATCGCGAGCGATTGCAAGATGAATGGGAGTCCATGGAGCTAAACGGCTAAATGTGTCTCTTTCGCCTGATTGTCGTTGAGAAATCTCAAATTTGATTGTAGTTTTTGCATGTTCAACATGGGTTATAGGTCGAAAGTTGAATGAACGAGTACTTATGTCCTTTCGATTTCTTACAGGGTGAGTCGTTGTTTCCCATAACACGCTAGCATTCTGCTAATGAATGCTGATTGGTTAGTGAAGGAGTGACTCCGACCAGAGATCCCGTTTGATGGCATCCAAAGCGGAACCAGAATGTCATAAATTAGCAACATTAGCAACAACATTAGCAAGCCAAAACTCTTTCTAGCATATGTATTGACAGGGAGAGCCTAACCTGTCAGCTATGTTGTCAATGCCTCGAGAGAAAAAAGGAAGTGACCAGACATTTTTTTAAGACAAAAAGCGATTTAGAAAATATCTAACACGCAGCAGTGTGTATTTTTTGCCTCCCTTTTCGAATTCAACATTCAAATTACTAGACAAAAAATTATATGAGAAAAGTGGATTTTGAGGGGTATAGCTCCATAGACCTAGCCTGCCTCTGCCCTCCTATACGTACCTCCGCTCAATTTTCATTTTGCTTCTGTACTGCGTCTGGGCTTGAGATATATTGGTCAGATGTCTCCGGTAAACTTTTTACCGGTCCAATCAGCAAACAGAGGGAGTAGCTGAGAATGTTGACGTTTATGTTGTGCACTAGTTTGAGTTGTAGTTCCGTAATGGCGGTGGAGAAAGATGTGAGCGAAGCTATTCGGTCCGTTATGGCAACGCTGCAGAATATCCAGAAGTTAAAGCCAGAGCAAGAACAATCTTTGATCTCCACGGGGTTCGTTTGATTTTCCAGCTAGCTCCGTTAGCGGTGAAGGAGTTGGATAAGGCGAACGCTAGCGATTGGTTATGGCAGAACCAGAGTAGCTCTGGGCAGACCCAATAGTTTTCAACTTCAAGAGTACCCACCTTCAAAGAAGTTAACGCTTGTCAATGGAGCGAGCCCAGACTATCTGTACAAATGCAATGTACGAGAGTCCGGTTAGGACCAGGCTACCATAGACCTCCATTCATTCTGCACTTGCTCATTAGCGGCCTCATATGGAACTAGAGTGGAACTGCAACCAGTTCAGAACCCGGAAGTTTCCCTAGAGTGGCAGTTCTCCCCATAGATATATATAAAGGGTAGATATCTCGTCCGCGTTGCCGGCCAACAGAGTCGAACGTCCGCACATGGCGGCCATCTTGCTACAGTCAACTTGCTCACCCATAACATCGTGTTGGTTCTACATGTACTTTTTAAATGACCATAACTTGCTCAATTTTGAACCGATTTTGAAACGGGTTGGTTTGTTATCAACGTCAGAGATGTCATTATGCCACTGCATACTTCTATTCTTAAAAAAACAAACATAATCATTCATAAGTATGCATCTGCATAACGACATATCTAGTATTTTCTTTGCAATATTGAAATTACTAGACATAAAATTATATCCTGAGAAAAGTGGATTGTGAGGGGTATAGCTCCATAGCCCTCCATAGAGGGCAGAACGGGGCCCTCATTACATTGTGCAAAAAAATTATTAAAGGCCTATTTGTGGAAAACAATATGTAATATTTGAGTTACATAAAAGCTTTCTATTTGTTTTCTTCCTAATTGTCCTTGAAATAGTGGTCAAGAACCCCCCCCACCCCCAACACAAAAATGGTTTGGCCACTGATGAAAATTAGATGTTGTCATTTGAAGTTCAGTATGCTCAAAATGTCCGGTCAGCACAAGTCCGGTGCTCAGAAAAGGAAAGAAAAGAGAAGAAGAGAAGAAGAAAATAGAGGCCTTGGAGATTTTCTAAACATTTTCTTTTTTTTTTTTAAAGGTGGTGACGGTGAAGCTGGAACTAGTAGCATCGCCCAGCACCAAGAAAGGGAGATGAGGTGGGCATTCATGCATGCACCCCTCACCCCGTACCCATCTCACACCTGAAGTCAACGTAGACCAAGGTAAGAAACAGCGCAGCCAACGTTTACGAGCCTTGTAACGTAGCTAGCTAACCTAACAGGGCAGCTTTAAACGTCCATTAGCTGTATTAAGCCTGACACAACACGTTATCTTTGCAGAACTGTCAAGTAACTGTACAATACTTCGTTACCTTACTTAAGTAGAAATGTTGGGTATTTATACTTCACTGAAGTAATTATTTTTCAGACGACTTTCTACTTCTACTCCTTACATTTTCACGCAAGTATCTGTACTTCCTACTCCATAAAAAATTAGCATCGTTTCTAGATAGATTTTATTGTCATTCTTCAAAATATATATATACCTATATATACATAGAAAAACACTTTAGCAACTCTTAAGGATGGCAATTAACACATAAGAACAGCCTACCCTCCTTAGTAGAAAGAAGTAGAAAGGAGAGTAGTAGACTATAATAGTAGAAAGGAGGGTAGTCGACTGCAGTCTATGTAGGTAGGCCTAGACTATGTAGTCTGCTGGAATCACACACAAGGAAGCAAACTCACTGTAGCCAAGCCTTGACCACTGTTCAGTCTGTCAGCATCTCTGTGTGACTTTGCATATGGGACATTCTTGAATAGGGTTGGTGACTCAGAAAGGTTTAGCAAAGGCAACTATGCCCAGGCCCAAGACTACTTTTTTTTGTATACCAAACAGGGCCGGATGCAGCCTGGGGGTGCAGTGAACTTTTCTGGGGGGTATCATGATTACAGAAAGGGATCGCTTAGCCCAAACCTAGGACGTATGGGTTTGAAGTGATGCAAGATAGGGACTTCCACACTTAATGCGAGAGAAACATAGCCGTTTTTCAATTGGTAAAACCTTGTCTAGTAATGCCATCACTCCGGCTCTGCTCCCATCCATCCTCCCTGACGCGTATCGTTACGGTAGGGCCGCCCGGCCCAGCTATCGGTAGCCTATCTAAGAAAACTTTTTGGAAAAGACAGGCTATGGATCCAACCAATTCTATTTGGGAGGTGAGAACTCCCTCACATGGTACAACCCATGCAGAGGCTGCGGTGTCAGAATGCGGAACATGTGTAGCCTACTTTAAGAGAAGATAGACTAAAGTGACATATGTCAACAACAACAAAAATCCTCGACCGTCCCAAAAGTGAAGCGGCCCACCGGGAATTCTCCCGATTACCCACCCCGGCCCTGCTTCTGATTAATAGCCCGATTCCCTAACCGCTCAGCCATCTGACGCCCTAAACTAAATGCATTATGTTAAGTAGATTTGGTAGGCCTACAATTTAAGCATTTAAACGGTTGTAATGGTTTGACAAGTTGTCTCCCTCGCCGTGTTAATTGCGGCAATATTGCCCTTTTTGGGGATAACTCCCAAAAACGAAAAAAAAAAAGGAATTACGCTGCTGAAAATAACACCACTCTGCTGGTTTACGCTTTGCTTTTGGCAACATAACTCCTCTTTTCGACAATCGCCTGATCTGGGCTGCTTCTGTTCTGTTTATTGAGGTCTACCTTGAATTAGTTGTGGAACGGAACGTTAGTGGAACGGCTTGAGGCTTAAGTCTAAGTTGACGATTACTTAAGCAATGCTTTTTCGTGTAAGCGCGGCTTTCTTTAGCGACGTTGATGAAATACCCCCAAGGTCTATCCTGCTGGCTGTAAACATCTGCAGGCTGTGCTTATGTTTCTTGTGGACTCAGAGCAAAGTCTTTTGAGATGTACCGACAAAAAACACGTTCTGCAAACACATTTTTGTTATTGCCATTAAACAAGGCTTCTAGTGACAGGGTTTAAAGATGACTGTACAGATACACAGAGTCTGGGTTTATCAATAGCACATTGTTTATTGTACAACTGATGTATCATCTGAGTTCCAGGAAGATATTGTGTGAACATTTTCTGTAGTGTTGTAAATGTGTTTTCCTTTATACAACAGCTATGTTTGATATAAGGGGCTGCCTCTTGGGCTTGATTGCTTAAAGGTGCTTCTCAGTAGATGTGAAATGAGTGCAAAGCTCTAAAAATGTGTCGCACTGAAATGTGGAGTTAGACTGTTGAACAGTTTTTCACCCGTTTTCAGCTCAGGTTTTGTTTAGGCGGGGCAAAACCCAACCTATCTACGTCACAGCCACCTATCTACGTCAGATCACAGACGGTTTATATAACCTGCATTCTGTTACCCAGCTGGTACAATGCAAAGACAAAGTAATTAACACATAAAACACTCAAGACTGCAGGTAGGTCTGTTCTGATATCTGCAATTGATTTAGCTAGTTGTTGCTGTTGTTGCTAAATTCAATAAATTCGAGGGGGCGTAGCTTCAGCTCCTTCAGGCTCACGCCCCCCCAGTATCGAGCAGAGAAGACTGATGTTTTTCAAATGATTTCAAAGCCTAATTTAACATACTGTGTTTTTTTTTTCATTTGAATTTGGATGGGTAGTTAACAACACATTCTTCTGTGATGTGATTCACTTAAAACTCATTTTCAGTTCTGCTTTTCAGCCACTTTAAGGTCAAATATTTGGAGTAAATATTCCTATAGCAAGCAGCTGCTTAGCCAACACTCGGAGGGGTAATATTTAACAGACAGGCACTTGTCAAAATGTATATCCTTAACAAAATGTATAAAAAATATAAGATTTTAGAAAGGGCCTATGGGTACATATTCAGTGAGAGATCTTGGACAAACCAGAGGAAGGTTTTTGTCTAGTGTGAAGTCTTCACCCAGGGCTGGTTCTGTGGAGCATCATCCTAGTGCTTCCTCCGGAGACACAGGCCCTCACACTCCTCCTGCGTATCGAAGCGGTTGCTGTTTCCTCCACAGCCGCTGAACCAGAAGCGAGAACACTCACTCTGCTGTGTGTCAAAGTACCATTTAACAGTATAGTTCCCACAGGTGCCGACATCCTGGCTGAGGAAACACGAGTCTGTTGGCAGTCATTTACAGAAGAGAGAGAGAGAGCAGAGTGAGGGAGGTTTAGTGTTTTTGTTCAAACATTATGCAAATTATTATTATTATTTAACTGCCTTGTGTTATCTTCGGGTCATTCTGACCCATCAGTCGTTGTGACCCACCGTCGTATAGCGACAATTACCGCATACAAAAACAAAGTGAAGCATTTTCTTTTAACCGTCGGGCTGTCTCAGACCCCCCACATTGCGAAGGTAAAAAGAAAATTATTTTTATTTGTTTTTGTATTGGGTAAAATTGGGTAAACACAGCGATGGTTCGTTATGAACCTTTGGGTCATGTGACCCGAAGGCAGCACAAGGGTTAACTGCCTTGTTAAATACATTTGAAATGAAAGAGTTCAGTCCTTACTCTTGTCCAGCACATCAGACTCCTCTTTCAGTAGCATGGATGTGGGATCTGGAACAAAACAAGTTTTACAATGACGATTACGTTAAGTGTGTGTTTTGCATTTAGGATCAGATACATCTGTGTATAGAGACGTCAAAGTGTTTTATTTATGAAGTGCACAGTGTAACACAAGGTAATTCTGATTGTGGCTAAGCTTGTGTTCTCAGCCCTGATAAGAACCACGCATTCCCTCTTAACACCTACTATATGGTGTTGATATTTGACTGGAGGACACGTAACTTACTGTGGGAGTTGCAGGCCTGGAAACATTCGCTTTCCGTACTAAAGCGATTGTCATTGCCATGGCAGCCGCCATACCAGAACGGTGAGCATGCATGGATGGCTTTATTAAAGTACCAATGCTGGACGTAGTCCCTGCAATGGGAGCCCCTGTCCACATCCAACAGACAGTGTACTGAAAGCAGAACAGGCAGGTTTACTACTAGAGTACCTAAAGCAGTCCTTCAGGCGGTCATGCAACAGGCAGTGCAAGGGCCTACTCATGCAATATCTGAAAAGTGGAGGAAAAAAGACATGCCTTCAGCAATGCGGTACCTGATAACTCTGTTGTAACACAGAGGACTAGGACTACCATCCAGTTACTGCTATTCCAATTCAAGTTCACTTTGATGGACTAAAATGGTGGTCTGAACCACGAACTGTGGGAATCACACCATTGAGCTTTGGTCGTGAGGACAGTTCTTCTCCATCCCCCCTGGAATGGCTCTCCAAGATTTCCACCTGAGTTGTTTCTGGTTTAGACAGGTAGTCATACTGACTCTGGACCTCCACTTCCTCCTCCAGCTCCTCCTCCACCTCTGGTTCGCTAAAAATTCCAATGTGCAGGTGTCAGTGGGATTTGCTGGCCAACTAGATAAACACTATGTACATCATGTGGATTTGAGTATACTGGGAGTTGCCTACCTGTATACAAATATAGTCTGCCCCTGCCCCTGTCCCTCAAGCTGTGCACACTTCTGTCTCAGAGACGGAGGAGGGTAGGTGTTCATGCCTCCTACAAATTAGAAGAAAAGGACATGTCCGAAGCTAAAATGCACGCATTGAAGTCCACAGACCACCGAACACTTCTCAACCAGACGTCACACCTATGAAAAGCTATACACGTTCATCACTTGTATGTAAGTTGTAAGTGGATATGAGTCGAGTAGGTAGGGTCATGCTTTCGTACCGTTGAGCACGGCCAGGAAGGCTCTGAAGAAGCGCTGGGCGTATTCCTGGTCATCCTCCCTGAGCTGGCCCAGATGAAGCAGGTGTTGCTCCAGGGGGGTGCTGGCCAGCTGCTCCACCTCCGTGCGGTTGTAATAGCTGCCCACCGTGACCACAAACAGCGCCACTCCCTGACACTTGGCCTGCTCGGAAACGTAGTGCAGCTTGGCCCGATCCCGGTCAAGCGTCTTGTCCCCTACTATGGCCAGGACCACCCTCCTGGTCCGGGGACGGGGGGCCTTGAGCAGCACCTCCCTGAGGGTGAACTCCAGGGTCTGGCCAAGGGCCAGGGACCCTCCCTGCTGTCGAAGTCCTTGGAGAACGTGTTGCTTCATGGCTCTGTGGTCCTTGTACTTCTGGAAGCCAAACTCCAGCTTGGCGGCCTGAGCAGCGCCCTGCTGGACGAGGGCCACCCTGGCCTGCTGATACCCCTGGCCGGGCTGGGGGCTCACTGCCAGCTGCTCCACCACCCTGCCCAGCAGCTGCTGCATGCCAGAGAACTGGTCCGCCTGGACCTCCCTGGAGCTGTCCACCAGCAGGGCCAAGTCCACATCCACCTGCTGGATCAGAGGGGCCTTCGTGATGTAGGAGCAGGTGCTTTGTACGGTCCTACAGGGGTCTGGGGAAAAAGAGGAACACACTCTGCATCACACTGTGGAAACGTCTTGGTAAGTCCTCAACAGTAGTTGAAACAGTGAGGGGCTGAGGTAAGATTAGCTGATGGAAGTCAGGTGAGAGGAATGGTAGAAGATGTTCTACCATAGCAGATGACACATTCCATGATATTCTTCAGCCCCTCCTCCAGGTTCTGGTCGTCCCGCAGCACCACCAGGGTGGAGCGCCGTGTTTCATCAGCCTGTTTGCCCAACACAACAACAAAAGCACTTAAAAATATTGTTCCATTTCACCGTGAGCTGCTACTGGGTCACATCAGCTTCATTACCTCAATTCAGTGTCTCCATTTATTACCTTAAAAGCCTGGAGAACATTTGGTGAACTCTTAAGCGTGATGACCGCTGGGATGATGTTCAGGCCATTAAACTCCATTGTTGCAGTAACGATGGCAGAGGAGTCTTGGGAAGGTCCGTTGGAGAAGAAGATGGCTACTTTCCTTATCCTCATCCCCTTCCGAGTGCGTTTGAAGACGTTGTGTGCCACGTAGCGCATGGCGGCGCCCAGGTTGCGTTTGTTGGCCGTCTGGACCAGCGGGATGCCCTGCACCGCCTCCAGCAGCTGGCTCTTGCGCCGGTAGTCCTGGAAACGGATCAGGTACTCTGTGTAGGCGCTGTAGGCTACCACGGCAACACGAGCACCAGTCGGACAGTTGCTCTCAGCGATGTTGATGTTGTTCAAGAGGGAGACGAGAGCGGAGCGCATTCTCTCGAAGGCGGGAAGTTCAACGTCGTCAGACATGTCCAGGGCAAACACCAGCTCTGTGGGGTAGGCTGGGCACCCCGAACAACCTGATAAGAAGGGAGGGAAAGAGGGAGGGAGAAAGAGTTAAGAAGGAAGAGAGTTTGGGAGTTTTTACGCTGTCATTTGTTATTAGATGTGTAGGGGTGTATGGGAGAGAAATACAAGTGACACATACCTTGGGAGCACGCTGTTCAGAGAAGAGATCAAATAAAAATGTATTTAGAGACAGACAAGGCCCTTCTGTCAATGACAAACATCTTTACTTCTTCCTCTAATACATCACTAGTTCTACTTACCACAGTTGTCACGGATGTAGGTAATCAGCTGGCATTCCTGGAAAAACAAAACTCAACTGAATCTCTCAAAAGTAAATGTTCAGAGTATTCTGACATTTATTTATGATATATTACTATTTCTATTGAACACACAGGAATATACTTACATCGGGTCTCTCACCAGGAGACCCTCTAGGACCCTGTGAAGAGAACATAGATAACACAATGTCATAATAAGGAAAATATAAAATGTACACAAACATAATATATAAGTATACATTTATCAATATCTAAATATAAACGGAACAACAAACAACATGAATGTGGATTTCTGCTTAGATCCCTGTTTTCATGGACCCCCATCTTCATGAAGCAGATGACCGGCGGCATACTAACCCTGTGTCCCGCTAGTCCTGGGTCTCCGGGCTGTCCTGTTTCTCCTGTTCCGCCAGCGTTCCCCTGGAGACCAGACAGTCAGATATTATCTACACATCATTCATGTATGGCAGGCTCTGTGGGACAAACTGTGCTGCTTATTTGAGTGTGAATATTAAACACTGATGTATGTGTATGCATGTGTATATGTAAAATTAACAACAGAACTATACAACTACACGTCTGTCTAACTGTGTCTTTAAGACATTTACAATGTATTAGTAATTACATTGTATTAATTTAGTATTCTATATGCTTTTTACAAATGTGCAAAGTGCAGAAAAAGATCAATGATTAAAAGTGCACAGTTCTAACAGTATTTAGGTGGATTCAAGGAACTCAAGGAACTGTCTATATTTACTAGCCACTGCATTTACAAGACACTTTTGGTGCCTTTTAGCCAACTAAATAAGTAGTTTGTGTGTTTGTGTGTGTGAGTGACACCCACCCCCCTGCCATGGTTGCCTTTGGGTCCTGGTCCTCCTGGTGGTCCAGTAAAACCACCTTCACCCTGAAACCACAAAGAACAAACAGAAGACATGTCAGCTGAAAGGTATTCCAGCTCCATTTCTTCACACCTGCTTTTGCTTCAGAACCGGTGTGAGAAACCAAGGAGTTACTGACCTGCAGCCCGGGGTAGCCAGGGAAACCAGGTTCACCCTAGGAAGTAAACACAGTCCACTCTTTGTGATCATCCTCAATCATGGTCTGTCTTTATCATAGTCTGTCTTAATGAATGTGATCCAAACCAACAAAGACACACAGGTCTCCAGGTGAAAGACAGTATCTTACCTTCAGACCCTTGTGTCCTGATGGACCGTAACCATCTTTTCCATCCAGACCCTGGTGTAAAGCAGACAGGTCACATGACCCACACATGTAAACACACCTAGACAAACACAAACATAACACACCCACCCCCTACACACGCACAGACACACACACACTGACCGGCATCCCTCTGGGACCCAGAGGTCCTGTGTCGCCCTTCACTCCAAGGTCTCCTGGCTCACCCTGCATGGATGTAAAACAAACTTTTAATGATAAGGTATTACATTGTGAGTGTGGCTTTCATACAAACTACATTAAATAGTAGCTAAATGAGGCAGGATTACGAACAGAAGGAAGACTACAGAGAGAAGGAGGACTACAGAGAGAAGAAGAACTGCTGACAGAAGAAGTCTCCAACCTTTCTTCCATTTCGACCTGGACGTCCAACTGATCCTTTCCTGCCCCCTATGCCAGGTGTACCCTGGAACACAGGATAGGTTAGGTTAAGAGTTAACACCAACCCACTCGGACAGTGTCTGCCTCATTGAGTGGTACTTAGGAGATGGTAGGTTGTGAACAGAACCCACCTGTGATCCAGGAAGTCCTGTGGTACCTTCGGGTCCGTTCTCACCTTGTTCTCCTCTTACACCCTGAGCAGATAAGGGATATGGGAGAATTTTTTAACTGCTAATGTCTTGACAGTTTCCTGGCAATCCTCCTAATTTATCTAGATTAATCTTAGATTAAGATTAAGATTAAGGTGGGGTTGCATGCATGAGAAATCAAACCTATCTCTTTGTCAAGCCACATCCTTGCTGAGGTACCTACCTCTGATCCAGAAGGACCCTGGTCTCCAGAGAGTCCAGCAGCACCTGGAGATCCATTTAGTCCCTGGAAGACAACAAACACACAAACATAATGTGCGTGTGATGCAAATGGAACTGATTATGCACACGCACCTGTCCACAACGTTGCGATCTCAGCCTCACACACACATGGATTTTGATAGCACCGTATATATTTATGCGAGTGTACCTTGACTCCAGGTGGACCTCTCCTACCCTGTGGGCCCTGTAAGAGGAATCAACACACAGTGCTGTTAACAATGCAGGCTGTTCTACCCACTAATGTTTGTTGCTGTCTGGGACCTGAGCCTGTAGCTGGGTATGTAGCACAAGTTCAATCCAAAGATCTCACAGGGTTTCCATCGATTCCATCCCCTCCCGGAACCCCATCCTCTCCTGCATCTCCCTGCATGGCAGAACAAAACAAAACATGTTTTATGTGTGTGTGTGTGTGTGTGTGTGTATCTGTACTGACTGGCAAGTACACATTTACACATGCATCCCAAAGTCATCATCATTGTGCATTCTTTACCGGCAAGCCTGAGTGTCCGGACTGGCCTGGCGGTCCACGCTCTGTGTTGCTGCTTCCAGGCTCCCCCTAAAACCACACAAAAATAGAAGATAAAACAATGAAGCCCTCTCTTCCGTGACTCTTCTGCTTCTAAAGAAATGAAGAACAGCGGGTCTGTGTGAGCATCCAATGCCAGTAATAACATTTGCTGACATCCCTGTTGAGGTCCCTCACATTTGACATGTTACAGTTGCAGCATGAATTCGTAGTATCCCTTCTTCAACTCTGCAACTAGAGAGGAGGAACACATAGCTGCATATTTTCTACTGAAATAAATATTAAGCTTGTGATAAGGGATGACATTTGCAGAAGGAATGCGTTCCCCGAAATGCACCACAAGCTGTCAGTAACCCCATACTTATCAGTGGGAGGACTGAGACTGAGACATAAGGACTGAAACTAAAAACCGCATATCGACAGTTTGTCAACATTATTTGTTTTTCATATGAGTTGTGCGTTGGTCTTTTGTAGGTTCTTTTCTACTTACAGGATCTCCTCTCAGCCCATGCTGGCCCTTGATCCCTGGCTCTCCCCTAATGCCCCTGGAACCCTACAGAGGAGAAGCAGACAGGAAGCACCAGTTGGACATTGACACAAGTTGAGATAAAGGGAAGCATAACATGTACATAAGGTACAATTTCATTAATCAACTAGGAATGTTTTCAAAAGGGGTACATTCAAGATTAAATAAGAGAGTCACATGCATGAAATGAAGAGTAAAAGTGTGGTAAAAAAGTGTGTAAAATGGTAGAACGGTTTGATAGAAAAAGAAATGACAATTACCGGGTTGCCAAAGTCTCCTCTCTCCCCAGGGCCTCCAGCCAATCCTGTCACACCCTGCAAACACGCACCAGAACAGTCTCAGGAAACTAAAAACGTGTCAATCAAGCATTGATATGTGATCATTTGATCCCTCTCAATCAAACAAAAAGTGCTCAGTAGCCTGAAATCTATGTGTCCTCATGAACTACATGCTGAACAGAGGAAGGCTACCTGTTCTCCATTAATGCCATCCAGCCCATGCTCTCCGTCATCCCCCTGTCAGATTCACAAGAACAATCCAAAAGCAACACAGAAATATATGAACTACAGAACACAGACATGTTTCTTGAAGAGCCGGAATTTTGTTTTTGATGTTGCTTGTCAGAAGACCAGCTCACTCACCTTGTTGCCCCTGTGACCTCGGTAGCCCTGTCAATGAGACGGCCATGTATGAGATACCTGCTTACAACTGGTCTCTACTGACTTTGCGTGTGACTAGTGCAGAACAAGACGTGTCTAACTTACCTTTTGGCCTCGAGTACCAGGACAACCCTGCAGACCTTGAGGTCCAGTTGGACCTGGTGGTCCTCTCTCACCCTGGGGAAAAACACACCAGATAATCCTAGGTCAAAGGTCACCAGCCTGTGGTGGTGAGGTTTGGTGTTGTCGGTCAGTAAGACATTCTTGTTTTTTTGTACGCTTTTTCAATACTAAAACCAACTCAAGCAATGGTCCAATCAAGCAGTGTCCTTAGTTTTCTTTAAATAAACACTTACAATCCCTCCCTCCTCCCCAGGGAAGCCTGGGTGGCCCTTCAGCCCTGGAAGACCCTAATGAGGAGAGATGAAGACCAGAATAACATGAGCTCATCAGGTTGTGACAAACATAACAGGCATCATCAACTGCAGTCATTTTTGATCAGAACCAGAACTTTCCTGTGACCTCCAGGGGATTCTTAATGACTAACCGGTTCAGTCTTCAGTTTGACATCCTTGAGTTGTATACATTAGGTGAAGTAAAGTTGTGCCACATTTCCTTACACCTAATGTATATTTGACTACATTTTCAATCAATCTCATAATTTTACTTAACTTCTGTCATTATATATATTTACTCTTTTTACTCACCTTTTCCCCAGGTGAACCCGGTAAACCACGGATCCCCTCGTGACCGGAGCACTTACACGCCACGTTGCAGCACTCTCTCTCAGCTACTGTGTCCTGGGCAGATATAGACATATGGATCGTGTGTCAATGCTGTTCTATTCTATTTGTCTGCATATCTAATCTCCTACGTTCTAGAAGCCTACATCTTTGGTTGACCATTTTCTTGCCAGACAAGTCAAGACAAGAACCAGGCTCAGCAAAAACATCAAGGCTTATTTAGCTTGACACCCTGACATTCAACATTCCTAAATTTTCATTTGTGAACAAAGCAATCTCTCAGCGTAACACCTAGAGAAGGCAATCAGATCGATCACAACTAAACTAAGTATGCTCCAGGACTAGGAGTAATCCCTCAGGTAGAGATGTCTAGGAATATCCTAGAAAACAGGCATGAGTTACTTACTATTTGTTGGTGCATGGTACTGCCCACACTCTGCATGCCAATATTGAGAGGCTGCTTGTAGCCAAACCCTCTCCCAAACTCCACCATCTGGAGGTGCTGGGCATTCTGGACCCCCTCTAAGGCCACAGTCAGTAGAGCCTGGACACCTGCCCCAGAGGAGGGGTGGAAGACAAGTCTCTTTACTGAGCCAAAGGTTCGGCATGAAGTATATACTAGATAGTACAGTAACTGAGTAAAAATATGATGCTTCCTTACCAGAACGACGCAACTGTTCTGACTCTCTCTCCATGTCCTCAACGTTTTCATCAAGTCCATCAGAAAAGACTACAAGCACCTGATGGGCAGGTTAGGTCGGAGAATATGATCAGTTATCAGGCTAGGTTTGGCAGAACTGGATGGGACTAAGTATTAACAATGAAGAACAATCTCAAGCATGCACTAAGAGGTGAAAAGGGTGACAAATATGCAAGTCTGGGAGTATGCAAAAACTGTACAACAGCTTTGCAGTTTAGTGTCCCACCTTCACGCCAGCTTTAGACTGTTTATGGAACTTTTCCTTGAAAGAGGCCAACAGAGCACGATTAAAGTGAATGGTCTGGGGTATCTGCAGGGCCTTGATCTTCTTTATCACATCCTCATTGTACGGCTCAAAGGAGAAGTCATGCAGAAGTTGTCCATCATCAGCCACCACCCGGTACCCAATGTTGACCGTGACCCTGTCCGTCCTGACGCAGCACAGGCCCTTCAGCTTGGACATGTAGAGGACTATCTCCTGGAGATAGCTCTGCAGCTTGGACTGGCCTTCCATGAGCAGCATCGACCCGCTCCTGCGAGAAATATCGAAGCCAACGGCGACATCTATAATGCAACCTGGAGGAAGAAGACATGCAATCCATTTGAGCTGCCTTTCTCTCAAAATTGATTGGTAATGGTTCGAGAAAATGCACAGATAATAGTAGAGAAAGAGAGAGAAATAAAAGGATATATTTCTCCTTCTCCACTGGGAGTCAGGTGGCTGAGTGGTTAGGGATTCAGGCTAGTAATCAGAAGGTTGCTGGTTCGATTCCCGGCCGAATGAAGTTGTGTCCTTGGGCAAGGCACTTCACCCAACTTGCCTCGGGGGAATGTCCCTGTACTTACTGTAAGTCACTGTGGATAAGAGCGTCTGCTAAATGTAAATATTTCCTTATTGGAATTTGGTTTTACCTGTCTCTTCTTTGCGTTCGTCACATATAGTGTCCACCACCTTGGTCTTGATCTTGGCCAGAGAGGAAAAGTCCTGCACAGTGAAAACCCTGTCAACAGATCCTGCAATCTGCTGCAGCTCTAGATTATTAACCCTCCCGATACCAATGACGAACAACTCTATATTCAAATCCCTAAGGAATTTTGCTTCTGCAACCACATCATCTCTAGAGTCTCCGTCCGTGATCACCACCAGGTTCTGGGAGACCCCTGACTGGATACGACTTCCTGCTGCTGCTTCAAAGAAACTTTTGGTGAAATTAAGGGCCTTTCCAATAAAAGTTCCTTCAGCAAGTTGTTCAATAGCTTCGATGCGGTCTCTTATGCCTTCTATAGTGTAGAACTCATTGAGGTAGAACTCCTTTTTAGGATTCGAGCTGAACTGGGCAACTCCTGCTCTAATGTAGTCTTTGCTGATATTGAAACTAGAGATGAGATTTCTTGTGAAGTTTTTCACAAGTGAGAATTCTTTTTTCTGGATGCTGTCTGAGCCGTCTATTAAAACGACCAAGTCAGCCTGCGTCTTCTTACACACTGGGAGAACAGAGAAAGATATGTTAAATATCTACAATTGTAGAAAAACACATAATCTTATAGAATGATCTATTCGTTTGCACCCAATACTTTTTTATCAAGTTCAACAACAACAAAAAACAAAAGATACCTCATTCAAGAAAACAAACGTAAAAGCATATATTGTAAGCTTGTACATTACCTGGTTTTGTAGTGTTGCAGAGGACCTGAGAGATATTGGAGTACAGTGATTCGAGAGCCTTGAAGTCGTTCACATAAAAGATCTTGGATTGGTCTTTGCCAGTCATGGTCTCCAGTTCCGTCATGCTGGCTCCCTCCACTCCGATGCCAAACACCTCGACCCCGTTGTCCCTCAGAGCCTTCGATGGCACTTCTAGATTATCACGGTCCTGAGCTTCGCCGTCTGTGATCACCATCAAAATCTGCGTCACGTCTTTTCTGCCGCCGTGCGCGGCACCAAAGTACTGCAGGGAATAATCCAGAGCCTTGGCTGTGTATGTATCTCCGCTCGGTGTCTTCAGCTTCCAAATCTGCGAGTGAATCTGTCTTTTTGAGTAGTGCGTACTGAGGCTGAATGCATTCTCAGGATTGGTGGAGTACATGATGACACCAAATCGTGTCTGCTTCTTCCCGACAGTGGTTTGGTTGATCATGGACACCATGAAGGTCTGCATACTGCGGAACTTGCTTGGGGTGATGCTGGAGGAGCGGTCCACTAAGAAGATAATATCTGCAACTTCTGTTTTCTTACACTCTGGATTGTAAGAGAAGAGAGAGTGGAGACTCTTAGTACCCCAAATTACATTTTTTTTTTTTTTGATGCATTCCTCTTCTAATCATTATGTCACATAACTCACCCTTTTCTGGATCACAGATGGACAACGCTAGTTGCCTCTCCAAGGCTCTGAGCCCATCGAAGTCTGCCACAGAGTAGACCCTCTCTTGTGTTCCACTGATTTCCAAAAGCTGCTTTGTGTTGGCATTGTCAACTCCAATGGCAAAGATCAACACCCCCTTCTCCCTGAGAGCTTTAGCAGGCACCGACACCTCATCCTGGGCTTCACCATCCGTCACAACCAATAGAAACCTTTTTTTGTTCGGGCGACCCCCATTTGAGGGGTCAAAGTACTGTGAGATTTCAGAAATCGATTTTCCTGTCAGCGTGCCTCCCCCCATCTGCTGCATGGAGTCTATGGCCTTCTCTATACTAGGTTTGTCATACAGTTTGTTCAGAGGGAACTCCAACTTTGAATTGCTGCTGAACTGCGTCACGCCAACGTGCACTTTGTCTGGACCGACAACAGACCGCCTCACCAAGGATTTCATGAATTCTTTCATTTTCAGGAAGTCCTGTGGGATTATGCTGGTTGAGCTGTCTATCATGAAGAGCAGGTCAGCTGCTGCACCTTTACACGCTATGGAGAGAGAACAGAAGTGTGAATCATGTTTAATACAGCTCATCTTGCAATCAACCATGTGGCTAATTTTGCAATTGATCCTTAGCTCTATAAAACGTAATATACTTCCTGTCTGATGATACAAACAGTAAACGCTTTTCTACAGACAGGGTCACGTACTGTCCTCGGCGCAGATATCTGTGATGATCTCGTCCTTGATTGACTTCAGAGCATCAAAGTTGTTGACAAAGAACTTCCTCTCAGGTGAACCTGCAATCTCCAGCAGCTCAGTCTGGTTGGCTTCTTTCACCCCAATGGCGTAGATTTGAATCTTCTCGTTCCTCAGAAGCTGTGCTGGTTCCTTCACCTTGTCTGCAGACTTCCCATCTGTGATAACAATAAGGTACTCTGGGACTTTGGCTCCCCGTGTGACTTCTGCTTCTTTGAAGAACGTGTTCATAAAACTCAAAGCCAGACCAGTATTAGTTCCACCTCCCCTTTGGATAATACGCTCAGCTGCAGCCTCTAATGTTTTGCCGTCTTTGTAGGTTGTCAAATCAAATTCCAGTTCAGGGTTGTCTGAATACTTGACCACACCTACTCGGACATGCTGCGGGCCGATGCGCAATGTGTGTACAAACTCAATGATGAATTTTTTCATGTCCTGGAAGTCTTGTGGGGTGATGCTTCCGGAATGGTCAATCAGGAAGAAGATGTCAGCCTCCTCTGTCTGCTTACAGCCTGAATAAGGAACAAAAGTGTGTCAATTTGCTGGATTTTATTTTTTGTTGATCTGAGGCAAAATAATACCAATAATAAACTGAAATTTCAATTAACAGGTTTGAGTTAATAAAACTAATGCAAATCCCTAGCCGTGATTTCACCTGTCTAAAAACATTTGCTGTAGTGTTATCTCACAAATAAGTTGAACTCTGCTAACCTGTTTTGATGCTGTATTTCCTGGCACTGACAGAGACTGCTGAGCGGAGAATGTTGTAGCAAAGGCTCTTCCTCAGGGTCCTCTCCAGGCTCCCCAGCTTGGCAAAGCTGTCCACGTTGAACATGTGAGATTTAGGAGGATGTGAAGCTATCGCCAACAGCTCTTCGATGTTGGCATTTTTTACTCCCACGGCATAGACGGTGACGCCAGCTCTGCGAAGGGCGGTAGCTGCAGGGCTCACTTTGTCCTGAGACTCGCCATCAGTTATGACCACAGCCACCTGCTGGATACCAAAACCACGCCTGCTTCCCTTATCCTTAACAAAAACATTCTCTTTGGCAAACTTCAGAGCAGCACCCGTGAGGGTACCACCCCCACGCTGGGGGAGGATCTTGATAAACTCCAGAATTTCATCCTTATTGTCAAAAGAGTTGAGGTAGACGTGGGCAGTAGCCTTGTCACTGTAGAGGACAATGCCCACCCTCACTTGATTCAAACCCACGTCCAAGCCTTTCACAATCTTGTGCAGGAAGCTACGAATCAGACTGAAGTCTTCCGGTGAAATGCTACCAGACTCATCAACAATGAAAACGATGTCTGCAAATTTGGCTTCCGTGCAATCTATAACAAACAAACAAACAATCAGTAAGTGTCTCAGTCATGAATAAGCTTTAATCTCTTTCTTTATGTTTCCAATACCAAGCACCATTAGTTTATTTAATAGTAAACAAATTAATTTAAAAAATCATTCATCAAAACTATTTTAAAACCCAACATGCGCGTCTCAACTTGCTGTTAAAGTATAACTAAACTCACACATTTCCACTTAGTCTCACCCCTACATATTCTTAAAAATGCTGAAAAGTGGAGTGGAGTTTTTTTCATTAAAATGCTTGTTGGGATTTTCTCAGATGCTTGAAATAATACAAGACAATTATCACACACAACCCCTTAAAAAGGAACTTGCACGTCACAAATGTCTTGAATGTTTTTTTATCACTAGTGGGAAAATACCCTGGATTTACCACCAAATAATAAAAACATCACCTTTGCAAAGATTTGAAGGAATCAAGATCAGGATTGGGGAGAACCAATGCGTGACCATGAGGTCAGACAAAAAAATAGGTTTTGTAGTTAAGTTATGCTTTAGACCCTCACCTGCACTCATTACGATCTCCTCCTCCGTCTCCAAGAGATTCCTCAGAGTAGGTACAATGTTGGTGTCCTGGGACATATACACATGTTGTGCTAAGGACTTCAACTCTGTGACTGATTTTGGATCAGTAGCAACAGCCACCACAGACACCCCTTCAGCTCTGACCAGACGTGACGCTCCAATCACTGGGTCATTCGAAAGCCCCCCTGTCAACACAACAAGAAACTGACGATAGCCTTGGTTGGCGCGGCCCCCGGCTGCTTTGTTAAAGAACTGTGTTCTGGCAAAATCCAACGCGCTTCCCAGATTACGAGGCCCGTTCGGGCGAACCCGGAATCGACGCAGTGCATTTACTGTCTGCTCCTTGGTTTGATGGGCGTTCAGAAGGAACTCTACTTTGGTTGTTTGACCAAACTGTGCCAGACCAATGCGATGCTGTTCTGCGCTCACTTCCATGTTCCCCAGTTTCATCAGTAGATTTCTGACCTGCTGAAAGTCTTTCTGTGCCATGTTGCTATCCACAAGAAAGAAAATGTCCGCAAACTTTGGGACCAGAGCTGATTAAAAGAAAGGAATAGAAGAAGATAAGTCATTATAGGGTGTCATCATCATAATATCATACATTCGTAAAAATGAGTTTCTGTTTTCAACTAGCTTGTGAAATCTTTTTACAGTATTATGAGCAATAGAAATATTGCTCACATGACTGTATTTATGTAGACATAAAACACAAACAGAGGTGCTTTCCCTCACCCTGCCTCTGGGTTTCCATGGAGATGCACACTGTCTTCAGCATCTCTTCTGACCTCTTCTGAAGCTGCTGGTAGCTTCCAATGCTGTGAAGGAACCACCCGTACGGCTTGTTAGCAATGGCCTTCAGCCTATCTGTGTTGGCTGCCCCTACCCCAATGGTGAACACAATGACCCCCTCTCTCCTGAGAACCCGAGCAGGTTCCGCCACATCATCAGATGAAATCCCATCGGTTATCACCACAGCAATCTGTGGCACACCCTGCTGGGAGCGGCTCCCGGCGGTCTTGGTGAAGTAATTGGTCTGGAGGAAGGTGAGAGCTTTGCCGATGGCTTTGCCTGAAGAGGTGCCTCTCGGCCGGTAAGCGAGATTGTCTACTTTCTCCAGCAGGGATCTCTTATCTACGAGATCTCCCAGCAGGAACTCCTGATGGGGCTCTTCTGCGGTGTACAGCACCAGTCCTACACGGACCTGTTGTTCGCCGATCTCCAGACCTTCTACAAAGGTGCGAAGAAACCCACGGAGCTCCTGGAAGTTGGGGTCACCGATGCTGAAGGAACCGTCCACGAGGAAGACAATGTCGGCTTCGGTGGCTTTGCGACACTCTGGAAACACAGAAGAAGACAGGTTTTTAGCATCATACAGTACCTTTTGACTGGTACTGTATATGTGGCTGTTTGTAAGTTTGTAAGAGGATAAGCTGATCTACAAGAGCAATGTATAGTATAGTACAAGAAAGTCCCTCGCATTAGGGGGTCAGTGAAGCCACAGTGCTGGCGTAGCGATCTGTAGTGATCATAGTGGTGTTGTAATCCATTACCCTGGGCCACCTGGGTCAGCTGTCGTTTGGCCTCCTCAACAGTGGTACACAGCACCTGGACGATACTCTGGGAGATTTCCTGCAGCGCGGCGAAATCGGACACACTATACACATGCTGTTCATGGGGCTCAGTGGCAATCTCCCTCAGCTGCTCCTCGTCTGCGTCTTTGATTCCGATAGCATACAACGTGATCCCCTGCCTCTTCAGAGCGAGGGCTTGCGGCTCCACATTGTCCTGCGATTGGCCGTCAGTGATCACCACGGCTATCTGAGGCACATTATTGGCGATCCTACTCCCAGCTTGGTCTACAAAGTGGTTCTGAAGCATGAAGTCCAAACCCAGCCCGGTTTTGGTTCCACCGCCCCTGTATGGAAGTTTGCTGATGTACTGGAGAACATCCTGTTGGGTCTGGTAGGAGTTGAGGAGGAACTCTGTGTGCGGCGTTGTGCTGTACTGGACCAGGCCAATGCGAACATGATCAGGCCCCACCTCAAAGCTGTTGACCAGCGTGTAGAGGAACTGGCGGATCTGCTCAAAGTTTTCTGTTCCTATGCTCCATGAGCCATCAACCAGGAAGACAATGTCAGCCACCGCCTCCTGTGTGCAGACTGGGAGGACAACAAAGAGCATCAGCCAAGAAAGATCCCATTTTCCTGTCGAAACCTATTTCATTTTTTGATTTTTCATTCCCTAATCGCACAGTTTGAAAGAAATACAATGGTTCGGAATCCATTCAAAACAATTTGGGGCACGGCTAATTAATTATAGGATTGAGTCTACACCAGAGTACCACAGACTAAACACAAATCCATTCTAACCTCTTTTTTGCGCACCACTGACCAGAATACATCCAGCTGTGATGACGAGGGCCAGCAGACCCCTTCTCCACTCCATGATGGACCCTTCACTAGTCACTTTCCCTGGAGAAAACCAGAGAACAGTTGTTACATACATCAAAGTTATGGTTGACAATGTCATTAACATATCAAAGGGAAACATGGCAAAGGGCACTGAGAAACTTTGTTTGAAGTTGTATAACTGACATGCCTTGTAATGTGCCACATGGCAACCCGTGTTTTTAATGCCTGAGAAGATTGTAATGGTTTCCACATTGACTCCCCCTCCTCTTAGTTACATGTGGTGCACATGGAGCCTATGGGGGTGAACTATGGAGGATAAGCACTCGAGAAGCCACAATGTCTTGGCGTGTGAGTAACACAGCCCAACCACATTTGTTATGTGTTAGATTCACAATGTGTGGATTTGCAAAACTTCAGATGTTGTTTTGACTGATACAGAAAAAATTGCTTCAATTCTCTTGCTTCAATAAGAAGTTGCTGGGTTTTGAACACCATCCCTGGCCATCCAAAATTAGGTTTAAGGGAGGTGCTACAACTTACAAGAAAAAAACATGGTTTTGATAAGGGTCTTATCTTTGTTCTACTTTCAATGAAAATCGTGTCTGCTCAGGCCTCAGATAAATATAATGACTTCAGGAAACCAAATATAGACTTAACAAGTGTTAGAATTCTGAATAAAACGATACCTTTGGGGAGATGTTGAGTTCATTCCCCTTCAGAGGCAGTCTCTGCATCAAACATCTATACTGAGTTTTGTTTGTTATACATGATTCTGAGGTTGTCCAGGGTGTTTAGAGGCCTTGTCAGTAGTTAATCACAAAGTGGGAAGGTTGTACTGAGGCCAGCACTTGAAGAAGCAAACTTGTTTCATTAAGGATGTTCAGTAACTATGTTAAAGATGTTCTTGTGTGATGTTCTTATTGTGGTTTCAGTATTAAATCTAATTTGATTTCTTTGGCCATTTTTAAAAGCCATATCACAGAGGGTTTCACAGATGGCCATAGAACTGCACAGGGTACACCAAAGTAAAAAGGTTGGAGATTTCAGATGCATGGTTCGTCCCGAAGTCCTAACCCAAGCCTGGTTGGCTACTTCTAAGGCAAGCACACCTTATATGGCAACAACAAGGATTGTTTGAGAATTAGTCAGGGAGTCAGACGGCTGAGCGGTGAGGGAATTGGGCTAGTAATCCGAAGGTTGCCAGTTCGATTCCCGGTCATGCCAACTGACGTTGTGTCCTTGGGCAAGGCACTTCACCCTACTTGCCTCGGGGGAATGTCCCTGTACTTACTGTAAGTCGCTCTGGATAAGAGCGTCTGCTAAATGACTAAATGTAAAATATTCTCTGTCATTCAACCTAAACAACCCAAGACAGTATTAATGCAACAGTGCAATAAACAAGGTCTATCCATCTTTCACCCAGCTTAAGTGTTGTTGGGTTTGAATATGTTAGTGTTATAATAGGTGTAAAACTTCACATTTATTGTGTTGTTTATAGATCTTTGTAAATTAGTTTGTTCAAATTCTCAAACACACTGGAAAACTCCCAGCACAGGCAGTGCACCATATCGTTAATAGACCAGCAAATATCCAGAGTTTGTGTGATAGTGTGTTTGTGTGTGTGTCTATGTGTGTGTGTCTATGTGTGTATGCGTGTGTTGCATACCATATTCTGTGTGAGGCCCCAAGATTTATCTGAATGCTGTTCAGGAAATGAGGGGGTTGTTCTAATTTGAAACACCTGGACATAATCAAGCATGCCATTTCAAGCAAAAGAGTCACTTGAGTGACACTGACTGAAATACTTTACATCCTTTTTATGTTGGTTAGGGTATCTGTATAAAGTCAACCAGATCTGTATATAGACCTCCAAACTCTTGTTTATTTCACCAGTGTTCAGAAAACTCCAGGACTAATCGGTTCCCTGCTACAGATGTGTGTTCTGCACCGAGGAGGCCCCATTGTTTGGCCTGTCCATCATAGAGTCCAATCACAAAGCATAATCACACGCTGCCTTTGAACATGTTCATTCAGGGGTTACTTTTACTGGGGAGAATGTACTTCTAACCCTGATATGTGGTTTGCAACATGAACAAACATAATCTTCTTTATGAACTATTTTGTTTAACGCCAACTAATTTACATTTAATGTACTTTTAGACCACTTGGAATTGAGCAATTAGTTCCACCCTGTCCCTGGATGGTTAGACGCTCCTACTGATTGGTTCCAGCTATCAGGAGGAAATTCGTCATTAGGAAACTCCATGATGAGGGGTCCTATAGAACAAAACAGGGTTGCATATCTGATACAAAAAATAAGCGTTAAGAATAATGCTGCAGAAAGTGCAAATTCATGAAATCCAAGTTACATGGTTATATAGTTTTCTAACTAGCTATTGGTAATTCTCTATCCCTACAAACCTAATTTGCGTAGTCATCACATATTATTTGGCTTTAAAAGGGTCACCAAATACGATGGACATTGTCGTTTTACTGCATTCTGTAGAGAACATCTCGTTAAGCCACAATCTTCAGACAAGGGCCCCTAAAAGCCATGTTTATGAGGCCTATAACTTTCACCTGTGCCAAATTGTCCTCTAAACAGAGTTTTTCACTATAGAAAGGAGGGGGGCCACCAGACTCTCAAATTACTTCTAGTGATGTCATATAGATTGTGTCACTAGGTCTATATGAGCTCAGAATAATACCTCCCTGTAAATTATGTGTACCTCTCAATACTCATCCATGTGTATAATTATGAAGCTAAGGTTGTATCAGTAGAATAAGTACAAAAGTAAGTTTAACACACACATACACACAGAGAGAGGAAAGATATGAGAGAGATGCTCATGTTGTTCATGTTCTGGTCCTACATGTACTAGGATCATAGGCGGAAATCCCGGGGGGGACACGACCCCCCATCCTGGGAAAAATAGATATAAATCACTGCAAACATTTAAAATTTAAATAATATTAATAATATACATTTAACTTATTACAATGTAGGCTGTGTTACAGCAGTAATTTTGGTGTCCCCCTCAGGAATTGCTCTTGAGAAAATTTCATATAATTGTCCCCCCCAAAATTGATAGCAGATTGTCGCCACTGACAAGGATAAGCACAAAAAACACGGAGAGAATCCTGGGGGTATAACATAAAGAGATGCTTACTGTAATACTGTTTATTGTTGTGTAGTTGTATATAACTACTGTCCAAACGCTAACCCTAATATCGCTCAGTGCTGACAAGGGTGCGTAAAGATGAATATAGAACCTCACAGTATCTCTGGAATCCGTTAATGAACATCTTAAGTCGTTTTGGATAATAGCCTACTGTCTGCTATACAAAAATACATAACGAACATGAGTAACTGATACTTAATAAATTAATTAACTCATAGTCTAAATATCTCAGAAACATGTACATAATGCATTTTAGAGCATTGAAAATGTAGACAACAATAAAAGGTTTAGCTCAATTTCAAATCTATACGCTAAAGCAACAGTGTCACTTCGCACAAATCTTTGCAGAAATTGTTAATGCATGAAACGACATGCATTACAAACAAACAAAACTTGGCGATGTAAAAGCACCATAGACAAACCTTAAACGCAAAATCTGTCAGAGAACAAATCCATGCAAAACACTTCTTCACGTAAATTGCGTGCACTTACTGTATTGGGGCTGGTGAGTTATCTGCAGCGCGCAAGCAGAAATGGACCCACATTATGTATTGTTCAGCCACTCCTCACACCCCGCCCCAAACCCAGAAACCTGGATGATGTCGGGATCCTTCTTGGGAAATTGGGGAGGTCTAGTTTGCAATGAATGTCTGGAGAAATCGTTATATTAGGGAAAGAAAACAATTTCTGCTTCGTATTATATAGTTTACGCCAATCCTAACTGGATCACAGGATCTTACTATGATTCTTAGAAGTGAATTGTTATATTCCCATTGTAAATGCATTTCAGAATGTGAGGGAGAAGCGAAGACATGTGAAAAGGCGCTAGCAGGATTTAAGTTAAGGTTAAGAATATATGGGTGGTGCAAGACACAATGGTTGCACTATCCTGTGATTAAACTACAAATAAACTGTTTTTGCTGTCTCACCACAACACAGAAACCTTGAAATACTATTGGAAAATCATGTTGGATTTTTGTTTGTTTATTGCTTACATTAGAGATATGTGGAATCTCTGAGTGCACCCTTGTACTTTCGTTTCCACCTTTATGGTCTTGTCAGATGTCTGTGGATTTTCTGAGATGGACTTGCTTTGGAGATAAATAATCTGCTGAGAGATGGATAGCGTATTTAGCTGAGCTGATGTATGTGTGCTGGGATGAATGCTGTATGCATGTAGATGCATGTTAGGCTCATCACTCATCACCTCCCCCTCAGGGAAGGGAAAGCAGTCCAGTCCAGATAGGTTTGGAAGACATGTGCTTTGAGATGTGAAATGATTTGGATTGGTTGTACATTATCATGGTTGGTTTTCAAGTACACTATCAATTAAAAGTTTTTAAAAATTGTTCCTGCTTTTATAGAAATGTAAGCAGTACAATTCTCATGAATAACCTGAAATGGTAAAAAGGTTCAAACAAACAAAACTGAAAAATGATGAACATTTCAAGGTTTTACAAAACATTTTCAGGGAACAGGAAATGGGTTCACAACTAGCAGGGACCGCCAATCCAAACTGCCCCCAGTATTACATAAATCTTCTTCACAGCCAATCTGAAATTCTCTGGTAGAACAGCAGTCTCCTGCCAGTTTACAGTAATGTGGAGCGGGTGTGCAAAGAAGAATATTTTTTTTTTCTTTCTATCAACACATGGTTCCTGCATTAAACCTTAAGGGGGGTAACGTTGGAAAACTCTTATAGCTCTTATAACACATGTGGCTTCAGCTCCTCCAGTGAAATTTGGAAGACGGGAAAACATTCTCAAAGTGATTCAGATTTCATAGTAAACAGAACCTTGTGTTATGGGAAACCAGATGCAGCCTGTAGTAATATGTAATGAGCAGTAGGGGGCACTCAACACGTATTTCCCAGAAGGTGTCTATGAGTGTCATCCATGCAGTCTGTCATAGACTCATAAATTAATTTAATGAATTTGCACTTTCTGCAGCATGATTCTTAACGCTTATTTTTTTAATCAGATATGCAATCCTGTTTTGTGCTCTAGGACCCCTCATCGTGAAGTTTCCTAATGAGGAATTTCCTCCTGATAGCTGGAACCAATCAGCAGGAAATTCCTCATTAGGAAACTCTAGAGTCCTAGAGCACAAGTTGTGTCTATTTTGTCTATGGTGTCACACCATCATTTTCTGATCTGAGACAACTATCATCTCAGTATTCCTGCGCCTCGTCTCTTATCCCTTAGGCCTACTTTTTAGCCTGAAAAATGGTTGATATGCGTGAGAAATACAAGGTGTTGCGTGAGAGCGTGAGAAATGGTTGAAATGAGTGAGTCTCACGGTGAATGTGTGAGAATTGAGAGCCCTGGTCATATTCATCACTTTAATCAGTTAATTTATACAGAGACCAACCTGTTTCTGTACTTAAAAGTACTAACTGGGCCTGTATCCACCAGCTGCTTCACTTTGTTAAGACACAAATGGAAAACAACAAGGCAGTCATGAGCATCATAAACTTGGGCCAATTAAAATGTGGGGCCTCATTGTGAGAAAAATATACACCTTTTACTGGGCAGGTGATGGAAGACTCTCAAAGAAAACAAACAGTATTTAACCATTAGTTAATTTATTAAAGGTAAAATAGGTAAGATTTTTTCAGTAAAAACAGGGTTGTCCCCTATCACCGTGTGAGCTACTGAGGACCTCTGACAGTTGTTTACATAGACATAATTTTTCTTTATTATGTCTATGGTTGTTTACTATGGGTTGGTTTAATTGCGCCCTTCTCAGTCTGTTGCCTGCAAATGTGTAACCATTTGTATTTGACATGCAAATATATTCTTCGGTTGAGAACCCATTTAAAAAAAAAATTCAATTGAATTAAGTCTAAATATATAATAATATGTATATATTGTGTTGTAAATAGTTTTTACACTGTCTATCCAGGACACCCCTGTTTTATTTGTAGACTGGCATTTGTTAGAACAGCCCGGGTCCACATTGGGGTCCTCGGTCAACGTGGTGCACGCGAAAGTTGTTGTGAAGTTATATAGCTAGCATCTGCGGCAAATTTCTGTAGCATATTTACGCTGTTATGTGTACTGAATAACGTCATTGTTTTGGTAATTGTAGATGCCCTCAGTTT
This sequence comes from Osmerus mordax, assembly GCF_038355195.1. Lineage (NCBI taxonomy): Eukaryota > Metazoa > Chordata > Actinopteri > Osmeriformes > Osmeridae > Osmerus > Osmerus mordax. The sequence goes on from NC_090055.1 coordinate 6,552,769, forward strand.
TATTATGATGCCTGGGGAGAATCATTCAAAATTGGTGAAAATCGCAGCGGACGCCACTATTGGAGCCTGTCAAAATTGCACTGTTCTGCATGAAGTAAGTCTTTAACTATTGGGAAGCTTCCCTCACCAATACATACAACCTAAACTATTGAAAACTCGTCTGACTAAACTGACATTTCGTTTAACGATTACAACAGAGTCTGACTGGATATGTGGCGGCTTTCGTGAAATTGAAACAAAAGATCATCGATTCCGAGTAAGTATTGAACGTTTTTCCTGACATTAGCTTTTGTTAGCAAGCTATCGTATCTAGTTCTTCAGTCATCATGACCCAGTATAGTAATGTTTAATATCTAAAGTCTCATAACTGAATCCAATTGTCGCATGTCTTCATAGAAGACTTATTGTGGTCTGTGACATTCATACCTGCAACTGATAAGTAACCAACCAGCCTTCCCCCGTCCTCTGCAGTGACACCAGCAAGTTGCATGCACAACTCGAGGAGCTGCGGCTGAAAATGGCTCCGCTGGAGAAAAGGAACCTTGAGTATGAAGTTATGCGGACAGAACTGGAAGAGACGAGGGTATGAAAACTCTAGCAAAACATTCAAAAGATAAAGCTACTTTCTGCATCTCGCATCAGGATAGTTGCCCATCCATCTACTCATAATGTCCTGATGAACCCATCCTGAAGGTCAGCCTGAAGATCCATCAGCAGATGGCAGAAGACGTGGACAAGCTGAAAGAGGAGAAGAACAACTCTCTGGCGCTGTAAGACACAACCTCCTGATGCTGCTACAAAGAGCCTCTTTATGGTCTACTATGTTGTTGTTGACCTCTGTTTCTCATTCACAGAAGACAGACACTTGAGAACCAGCTGAAGGAAGCAGAGGGTGTGTCATGAATAAACTGCTATAATTTGAGTCATCCTTGTATCTTTTGTTGTGCTGTTAAATCCACATTATTCACTCTTACTGCTAATTTCTTCATTAGAGAAAGCTGAGAAATTTAACATTGAAAATGCACACCTGAAGATTGAAAAGGCAGCATTGGAAAACGAATCTCTGAAAGCACAGGTGAGTTATTGGGATGTTTAGGAAAGCATGCTCTTTCCCCTTACTGAATCTCTATAAGTCTCCTGTCATAGCTTGATGACCTAACTGAAATATTGGATATGCAGCTTTAAACTGTAAATAGGATTTGTCTTGTTGTGGCCAAGCTTGATTGCATGATTCATCTTTCTCCTCAGGCGTCCTTGAGGGCGTGTCAGAAGGTGGCTGATCAAGTGAACAACCTGAGAGAGAAGAACGCTAAATTGTTAAATATGTATGACTTGATTATTAATTAGGGACATCATCCCCTTTTTAAATGTTTTTCACGATTCACTCATTCACTGCAAATGTGCTCATTACTTTAAAAAAAATCTAATTTACAGAAATATCAGTGTAGAAAATCAACTTCAAGTATTTCAAGGTTGGTACAGTTTCTTACATGAAATAAACTATTCCTAGTTATATTTCTTAGTTGCAGTAATGTGTAAATATTGTGCCTGTTGTTGGCTCACTTTCAGAGTCAAATCTGAAGAAGGATTGTATGATATCGGAGTTGCAAGAAGAGAAGAGTCAATTACAGAAAAGTCTTCTAGATAATCGGGTATGGGTACTATAAACCCAAAGCATGTTTTGTTGTTACTTTATATTGCTATAGCCAACCTTTGATTTCTGCTGTATTGGATTTGTTTTTGTCGTGCAGTTAAGAGTTGAGAAATTGGAGAAGCAAAATAATAAGGGTAAGTACAAACCATCCAATTCTTTTTCTTCAGAACCATTCTCAGTCACTAGTTTGTCATCAAAATGACATTTATTTTCCTCTTGTCCAGAAGTTAGAAGCACTTCAACTCAAGCAACTGCAACCGATAAACCAGGAGTTGATAAGGGTAGGTGTTTCATCAAGTGTCCTTTTATGTATCACAAGAGAAAGAACACTATTGTCCTGTTAAATGGGTATTAAGCAAAAATCATCAAGCCACACTATTCATTTTGCAGAAAGATTCCAGAGGCTCATAGCAGATCTCTGGTCATGTGTGGAACCTGTATCTTCACAGACAGGAAAGACAGAATGTTTTTCTGGTATGTTTCTTTCATCTGTTGTGACATTAAACAGTCAAATTGATGGGTTATTTGATACCACTGACTCTTAAATCTTTCAGGATTGGTAGAAAACGGAACCAGTCAAATATTAACCCCCACTGTGAAAGATGGATGCTTACCTCATCTTACAAACTCTCAGAAATCACAAGCTGCACTGAGTGTCCATGGCGTCCACCCTTCTCTCAACTCATCTCAGAACACCTCCACGCCAACCCTGAAACCTGTCAAAGCCAAAGTGTTTTCACAAGATTTAACAGTTTCAAAGGTGAAACCTGACAGGAAGAAAAAGCGGTCCAAAGAGCACTTAAAACACAACCCCGCAGTTGTCAGCTGCAAAATGGGAAAACAAGCGTGTGAGCATAAGCTGCCCTGCAGTGAGGACAAGGAGTGTAGCAGAGATGTAAAGGCCATTCTGGACTGGTTTAAACCATTGCCTCCAGCTATTTCACCAATGCCAGGCTCTTCAGCTCCATGGGTAAGAAAAACATTAGTCTCTTCTCTTCATTACTTTTAAAGAGGGTGTAAAGGGGTCTGCAAACGCTTATAAAGAGAATTTCACAATACACTGTTACAATTTAGTGTCAATAAGGTCCATTCACATTTAATGTCATGTTTACAGGAGTGTGAAGATGGTCCAGTGGATTCAGGAGATGGACAGTACACTCTAAAAGACTCCTTCTCCACCGTCACGGCAGCTGATACAAGTGCTCTTCATGTGAACTCTGAGTCATCTCAAAAGCAGACTACAGACTCGTCTGTAAAGAGTGGATTGGGTGGAGAACCGCCTCTCCTCTGTGAGATTTCAGTACGGACTGACAGTGTTTCTGTGGGGAACACAGCTGGCAGTTTGAGTCATGGTGGAATTAAGGATGTGCCTGGGAATGAGAGTAAGTCTCCTGAACAGGATGACATGGACCCAGCAGGTGGAACTATCTTGATGCCCTCAGAAGAGACTTTGCCTTCAAACTCGGTAGAACTCCAAAGCCACAACGTGGTCTTTGGAACCTCTACGAGACAAACTCAAGGATCTGAGACCTCTACAGGACCAACGAATGGATCAGAGGACGTGATCCTGATGGACATGGATACTGACCCCATCTCTCATGATGCCAAATTGTCCATTGTGATTAATATACATCAAGAAGGTGAAAATGCTTTTGTAAGTTCTGCTGTAGACATGTCAGAGTCTCTGGAGTCACAGATTAACACTCACTCTTTGAGTTCGAGTAAGGAGAATGTCACCAACTTGGAGAATGACAAAGAACCATGTGAGACCAGCAGTACCAATATTGAATCTGTAAAACCATCCACTGATATTGTTATAGATTTCCCAATGCATATGCAGGATGTGTCCGTTACTGAAAGACAGAGACATTGTGAAGTCCTGGAGAACCAGGATGAAACTACCAAAGGAAATCTTTTCGCTGGGATGGATGTTGAAGAGTCTGACACTTCCATAGCTGTAACTGTGGTTCACCCAGCTATCGTCCCAGATGATGGGCCTGCTAAACAAGCAGAACAGCCTCTCTCTGGGAAATCCTTGAGTGATGACGCTTCACAAATGAGCTCCAACGATCCTGATGCTCTCAGTGACGTCTTGACAACTGGAACAATGGAAGGACCTACGTTAGAATCTCCATCTGGTACAGAGAACTTTACAACTGAGCAGAATTGCCCAGGACCACAAGAGGAAGTCCATTCACTTTCTGAAGTTTCTACAGAATGTTTACAGACGAGTTTGCAGAAGAATGTGCAAGACGAGATGGCTACAACACCTAAATTACTTGACCCATTGCCTACTGACCCAGGGTTGCCCAAAACAAAGAAAAATGTAGATGAACTGAAATGTATTTCATCCTCTTTAATAACAGAACCGTTGAAATCACCCGAAAATCAAGATAAGATAAATACTGACAAAGTAGTGACAGAGGAAGATGAGATTATTAGTGTCGTATCGTTACCATCTTCTGAGTCCCAGCAAAGTGATCATGAACTCAAAAAGCATGCACCAAAACTACTGTACTCTGAGGAGAGGTCTAGTTCTAACGTTGAGTGTGAAAGTGAATCTCACTCTAATGCTCAAAAAATTTATTTATTAAAAGACAGTGCCCAAGAAGAACCAGAAAGGTTACTTGGTTCATGCGCAGTTATCCTTGAAAGACTAAATCCCACTGTTAGTCCTGGAGCTGACTCGGCAGTTGTCCCCAAGCACATCCATGTCCAAACCTTGCCCATGGCCCCACCACATCGCTCAAAGAGCATTGTTCGAGTCAGATCCGAAATGGGCCCACCCCTTCGCCCTCTAGTGCTACCTCTGACAGCCACACCCCCAAAACCAGTGAAACTGGTCAATCCAAGGCCGGCTATTGGGAAACTAGCCTTCCCTTCTCCAATGGAAGGGCTCGTTTCTCCTCAGGAAGAGACCCCTCCCATGTCACAGCATTACTCACCATCCCTCAACACTCCTCCACCTGCCAACGGAGTGCTGTCATCACCCCTGCAGTTTGGTTCAGCCACCCCGAAGCATGCCGTTCCTGTTCCAGGAAGACTCCCCTCCTCGGCACTAAACTCCACCCCGTCCTCCTCCAGCCCCGCCCAGGAAAACTCGATGAGGATTCTGGACACCATGTATCCAGAACTTTCTGCCCGTGCTCGGACCCTCAGTATCCTGCGTGGAAACGTCAACCTGGGTATATCTGCGGCCGAGAGTGGAACCACAACTTCCGTGAGTTCTGTCAGCCAGATATCTGGCTTCAAGTCCATCAACTCCTCCTCCACCGCCTTCACTAAAACTGAGCTGAGAGGGAAGAGAACTGGGGTCAACATGCTGCTACCAAAAAGCGCCAAAAGGCTCAGGCTGGACACGTGCTCACCTAGTCCTTCTGCCCCAACTGTTCCAGAAGAAGCTGTCCCAGAGAAAGACTGCTTACCTGAAGATCCTCCACACCTCACCACCACCCCTCAGTCTAAAGACGAGGTTGAACCAGATAGACCGATGTCTGTTTCCCAGGCATTCGTAAAGATTGAAGCCCAGTGTTTTGACCTCTTGCCAGTAATCAAGAGCCACCTGTTTGTGGGAAACCGGACAAAAAAGCCCGTCCTGAGGGATGAGGAGAAGGAGGTGCTCTGTGAATTCTCCCGACACAGTCAGGTTTGTCACATTAGGCACCACGCCAAGTTCTTATGGACTGCTGTAGGACTGTATGCATCTCATACATCACTAAGGAATGTATTTATCAAACCTTTTTTTTTTTTTTATTACACAATGTTCTTTACCAATCTTATGTGCTATGTTGTTATTGTCAGTTGGCAGATGAACTGATGTCGGCCATTCTGTTGAAGCTGAAAATGGAGAGAGAGGTTCTGAGCGAGGAGCACCTACAGGCCCTCTGCAGGGTCTACACTGGGCTGTGTCGACAACGAAGGGACTGTGAGAGAGCCCACATCCTGGCCTACAGCATCCTCAGAGAAAGTAATTAGGACAACCTTGATATTGGCTGCTGACATCTGCAAAAATTTGCTAAATGGGGATTGTTCAACAACAAGCTGTCTGTCGTGTACATTTACAGCCATGTTTTTGTGTTTACCACAGATTTCCCCAGCGCAGCGAAGCTCATTCTGTTCATGTTGACCACATGGCACAATGTCTTCTCACACAGCAGTGCTGTTTGCCAAGCCATTCACACTATAACCAGGCTTAAGGCCTCGGAAGAACTGCTCACCTGTCTGACAGCTTACTTTGACTGGGAGAAGGTATAATTAACCAGTGGAGTCAGGTGGCTGAGTGGTTAGGGAATCGGGCTAGTAATCAGAAGGTTGCTGGTTCGATCCCTGGCCGTGCCAAATGATGTTGTGTCCTTGGGCAAGGCACTTCAGCCTACTTGCCTCGGGGGAATGTCCCTGTACTTACTGTAAGTCGCTCTGGATAAGAGCGTCTGCTAAATGTAAATGTAACCACTATCTGTATGAAATCAAATTGAATTGTTCATTGACCTCATACTTGGATTAAAATGTTCAGGCGACCTGCTTGTAGTTGGTGAAAGAGGAAGGAAAGTAAAATGTCAAGTGTGATTTACCCTGCAAGTCCACTATTACCACAGTGTTTGTGTCTCCAGAACCCACCTGGTGACATCGACGAGATGCTCACTTGCTCGCTGGCTGCTCTCCGTGCGGGGACAGATATGTCCTTCCAGAAGCACGCCCGCCAGGGAGACGACCTCAGCACCTCGGCATGGGAGCAGGTCTTCACCCTGGACCTGCTGTGCTCACACAAGCGCTGGCAATGGACTTACGACAACATACTCAGGTAACAGAGGGCAGCTGGTCCCATTAAACATATATTTCTTAACTGTTTTATTTACTAGTTTAGATTACTAAACTACTAAGATTTTAGAACTTCAATTTCTAAAATGACCAAGATTAGTCCTGTGAATGAAGCATAATGTTTTTGTTGATGTTTCGATTCAAGTAAAGAGCTGTGGCCTCTGATGAACGCCTGGGTGATGCAGCCCAGGACTCAGCAGTCGCCTGTCCGGGATGTTGCTGTGGCCGCTGTCCTGAGGCTCATTGGTAAGTGTTTGTTTACCAATAGAAACCCTGTCATGCAAGTACCAACTCTAACTTACATTTTCAGTCTGTGTAACAAATGCTAGAAGATGTGATGGTAAACCACAGTTGAGGTGAAACTCTGGGATTTGTGTTTGTCAGGTCGTCTGGGACAGCTGGGTGTGAAGGAGAACTGGAGCTCCACTGTGAAGACCATCGCCAATGTCATCAACACGTTTGGCAGGCATGGGAAATCGGAAGGTAAGATTCAAAAGGGCTCATTGGCTATAGGTTACACTCCTTAATTATTTATGAATTACACACTATAAATTATCTGCGAGGACAGGAAAGAAATTGAAGAACATGGGTAATACCTTATCATAGAGGGTTGGATTTTCACTTTTTATTTTTTATATATTTTTTTCTCTCTTTTTTCCCCTTCCCTTTAGAGTAATTGAGGTATCCGACAGGGCAAGGAATTGGGGATTCATTTGGGATTAGTTTGACTATAAAACACATAAATGGGTATGAATGCCCTGTCTCGTCTTCCCTTTTTCCCCTGACTCCCAGGTGTGCCATGGGAGGTCCAGTTGGCAGCAGTCTACACCATCTATGACCTGTCACCTAGCAACCCGAAGGAGGCTCTGGAGGCTCTGGCAGGTTGGCGTGGCGACACCAACCAGCATGTCCCGCCGGCTGTCACCAGCTGCATCACCCAGATAGCCTCCATGTGCCGACAAATCAAGACCTGAGAAGCATATCTCATACCAAACTCATATGTGCACACACACTCCTGTCTGTTCCACACAAAATCCCTGGGTTGTTGCTCATGCAGACCAAGGGTGTTCTTGTTAGGTCAATCCTATCAACTCATGTTAGGGTCGGTTATTCTTCTTCCAATGTTTAGATTGTTCTTCTTTTTTTTATACTTTTTTTTTTTTACATGTAAATGTTCCGAGCATCAAGTCTGCTTTTGTAAATGTTTTGTACATGTGTTAAATACAGAGTTTGTGTACTTTAACAAATTGAAATATAAACAATAAACATTATGATTCTATATGCTGTGTGCTTTCTCCATGACCTATATAGTCTTAACTCAAATGCAGACCAATTTATATGAGTTGATTACAAATTCATTCATTACAATGAAATTAGAAAGGACAATGACTTTGAGCCTCCTGTAACATATTTTTATATTCCATGCTGTCGACATTTTGCTAGGTTCAATTGGGGTACCTGATCACAGAAGACATTCCATTAACGTTATACTTCAAATCGCTTCGCATTCCCTCTGTACAGCTGTTGTGTTAATGGGGGTGTGTTCAGGGCATCACCACAGACATGCGTATAACTGGATCTATCGTAATGTACGCCATATTGGACTATCGGGGAGAAGTTGGGCAGACGCTGAAAAAGCAGACAGGGAGAAAATGACACGAGGCACTTCTGGAGAGAGTAAATAATCGCTTTGTTACGATTTGGCAAGTGCTAATCCTTTGCTAGGAACCTTGTGTCCAAATTGGCCTGGGTCGGATTCCGTGACAAGGTGGTTCCACCTCACAAGTTTAATGGATCCAAGGACTGGTTGGATACAGCCTGAGCAGAAAGGACCTGCCAATTCCTTGTGGATGCAGGTTTGGGAAACCTCTCAGGCAAACTCAAGCACCAACACGCATCGGAACTTTAATCAGCACAGTGTAAACACAGCAGCTATGAGTTGTGGGATTTATAAAAATGTGCCAGGAGCTTCTTATGACAAATGCATCGATGGAGATAATGCGCCTGCGGGAGAGGAGAGGCGTCTTAGACGGAAGGCTTCCCTTTCGCTTTCCTCTTCCTCACAAGATTCGGAGGCCGATAATTCACCGGTAGACTCTATGCGAATTGACAACTTGAACATCGAGAATGAGGAAGGTAAATATCAGCTTATTGGTGAGCAAACGTACAATGTCCACAATCACAGGTATCACCAGCTTCTCTTGCAAAGTACCCCGCAACAACGTCGCAGGCAACATTCAGTCCACACCCCCTCGGCAATTAACAATCAACACCATGCACACTCATTTCGGAGGAAAAATAGTAACCCTACAACTACTACTGAGCTCTGCAATTTGTTCTCCAACACAAATATTGGTAACAACCCATGCTCCTGGACCCTCTGGAAGACCCGGAGGTACAGCCCAGGTGTGAATGGGTAAGGTTATCTAGATTGTTGCACATAAACACAATGCTAAATGCTCCAGGGTGCTTGTCAAGTTTCTCAACACGATCTACCAGTACCCCTTGAATGTCCTTTTTTCCAGTCTGCATGAAGAAATCGTAGACTTCTTCAATTTCATGTCCCCGCGCCCAGAAGAGGAGGCGATGAGGAGAGAGGTGGTGACCAGGATAGAAACAGTCATCAAGAACCTGTGGCCTACAGCTCGGGTCTGTGCCCGGAACAGGGCGTTGTCTACAAGAAAGACGTTCGAACCCCACACTTTCGAACCCCACACTTTCAAATTTTAACATGGATTTCCAACCTCCGTCACATTGTACATAGATGTAACTGAAACCACTCACAAGCAGGGATTGTGTTTTGACCATGGATCTTTTTGTTGTTGTTGTGTTTTCCATGTTAATTTGCAGGTGGAGATCTTTGGGAGCTTCAGTACAGGGCTGTATCTACCAACAAGGTAAGCAGGAAGAGGCCCACAGTTACCTATTAGTGTGCGCATGGTCTGCCCTGTTCATAACCACAGGCTTCTTTGTGCTACAGTGACATTGACCTGGTGGTGTTTGGAGAATGGGACAACCCCCCTCTGCACCTCCACCAGCTTGAACAAGCCCTCAGGAAACACAATGTGGCCGAGCCCTACTCCATCAAAGTCCTGGACAAAGCCACGGTCAGTCACGGGCCCAATCTCGATAGTCCCCTCATGTCCTCTCTCCTATTTGTCCTCTCTTTATATCCTCAAACTTTGAATCCTTTCACATAGGTGCCAATCATCAAACTGACAGACCAGAAGACTGAGGTGAAAGTAGACATCAGCTTCAATGTTGAGACTGGGGTTAGAGCTGCCCGGCTTATCAAAGACTACTTGAAGGTAAGCCCCCCGTGACAGTCTTGGTTATCAAACATTGCTTCTTCCTGTTTCCTCATCTCGTGTCTCTTGCAGAGCTACACGGCCCTGCCCTACCTGATCTTCGTGCTGAAGCAGTTCTTGCTGCAGAGGGACCTGAACGAGGTGTTCACAGGAGGCATAAGCTCCTACAGCCTCATCCTCATGGCCATCAGCTTCTTGCAGGTAGATTTCGACACTACTGAGGGCTCTTCCGTAGCAGAGGTGGACCACATGTTTGCTTTCTGCTGGAAATTAGAACTCTGAAAACAATTGCAAGCTGTATAGGTCTCTACACACAAGCTGGTGCAGGTCTAACACCTGGCTGTATTGTAGCTCCATCCCAGAATTGACACCAGGCGTGCCAACCTCAACCTGGGGATCCTACTGATTGAGTTCCTGGAGCTTTACGGCAGGGACTTCAACTACTTGAGAACAGGCATCCGGGTGAAGAATGGGGGCGCCTACCTGGCCAAGGAGGATATGGTGAAGAGCATGACCAATGGGAACAGACCCTCCATGCTGTGTATAGAAGACCCCCTCCAGCCAGGTGAGGTGACACCTGTCCTCCATGGAGAAAGAGGCTGGGTCACACCATGCTGCAACACAACAAGTGCTGCTGGGTGGGATCGCTTGTCAATCCCCCTATTTCCAAGTGTTTCCCCTAAACTCACCTGTCGAAATATGACCGCCACTGCTGATTCTTTTATTTGTATTTTTTAATGAGAAGGACAGAGGGCTCCGTATTATCTGTTTAGACATACTCACACAAACTGATTGTTTACCTAGCAGGGATTGGTCTGTCTGGCAGCAACGTTTTGAAAGAAAAGCAAATGGATACACAATCATTTGGAGATGCCTTAATACATTTTTAAGTGGTTTTGTTTTACATGTTGCCAGATACAATGTTATCGACCGTATCCTACTAGACAGGACAGGCAATGAGGCAGGGGAAGCTAAAATGTGATGTGAGTGGAGGACAGAGCAGAGGAAGTGAAGGAGAACCAGGACAGGAGCATAGAGGAGCTAAGTTCAGCTGCTGTACCAGGAGCAGGAGAGGTAGGAGGACCAGGAAGAGCCGGACCAAAAGGGCAACCCCTGCTGCTGCCACTGTAGAGCACCCATGAGTACTCGGGTAGTTTCGGTCCACGGTGCATATGGATAATTTCACTTTTCACTTATGGAAACCTCCCAGCAGTGTGTGCAAATTGTGTGTGTGAAGGCTCCACTGCCACAACACTGAAACACTGATGTCCATTTATAAAGTATTGTTCAGTCCATTTTCCTCTATAGTGTCATGTAGTGTTTTTTTGCATGATTTTTTTTTCAATGGTGTCTTCACTTTGTTTCCTGTCAGGAAACGATGTGGGCAGGAGCTCCTATGGAGTCCTCCAGGTGAAGCAGGTCTTTGACTATGCCTACATGGTGCTGAGTCATGCTGTGTCTCCGCTTGCTCGTTCCTACCCCAACAAAGAGACTGACAGGTGGGTTCTACCTTGCAGGATATGCAGAAGCTACAGTAGTGTAGTTTGGGGAAACTGACAGGAGGTGGATGGATACACCACTTCAGAATGCCGTTAGATACGTTTTCTGGGTCTCAGGTTTGTTTGTATTTCTGTGCTAAGTGACCATCTAAAGGAATGCGGTTTTTGATGGCTTTAATTGCATCTTGCTCTCAGCCAGTAAATGCTGTTCTGTGTAATGACATGGCAGCATCTTTTAACCCAGCATGATGGGACGCATCATCAAAGTGAGCCAGGAAGTGCTGCGCTACAGAGAGTGGATCAGCAGGAAGTGGGGGGCCAAGCACAATGGCAAGCTGGAGAACAGCGGTAATAAAATACAGATTTTTTTATCAAACTAGTTCCTTGGTGACATGCAGATGAGGGTCCCTGCTGTCTTTGGGTCCATTAGTTATGTTTGTGTACACCAGCTGATCATGTGTGTGTGTCTGTCCATGTATGTGTTCGGTGCTCCCAGGCCCAATGGAGACGGACCTTAGCAGACTGGTTCTCTCTATGGAGGAGCAGAGAGACTGCCCCTCCCCACTCAGCATCGAGTCGCCCTCACCCTCCCCTGTGTCCCTCCCCAGCCCCTGCTCCTCATCAGCATGCTCCCTCTCCTCCCTGTCAGGAAGTGACATCGTAAGTCCCAGCCCCTGTCGGGAAGTGACATCTGTCCCCTGTCTGGATGCTCCAGCCATTCATTTATCCATCCACCTACCTGTTCATTGGAGAGATCTAACATGATTGGATAGGAGGCGTCTAGAGGCATGCTCACAGCTGTCTGAGTGTGTTAAGTCAGAGACAAAGTCAACAAGCCGAGGAAACCAAGATGCATTTTTCTAGTATTTGAATCACCTGCCAAAAGTCACAGAGCCTTAGCGCTCTGGAGTGTAAGAATTTGGCAAGCATCTTGACCGCTTTCATCTTTTCACCAAAGGCTTGACTTCATGGTGTTTTGTTCCCATCAGGAGTCTGAGTCCACTCCCAGTGGTGCCGTTCCTCTCCAGGCGCACCCCCTCAGCCTGGCCTGTCTGCCGCCCGGCCTGCCCTTCCCCGACGCCAGGACCCCTTATCCAACTGCCGTCATGCCTGTAAGACCCCAGGTTGGTTTCTCTCAGCTTGATGGTTCACCGCGTCATGTTTTTCCCTGCTCATCTGATCACTCTTGAGTCCTGAAGCACTAACCACTTCCTCGAACTTGGATGTGTCCTCGTCTCAGGTTCGGATGACCCTCCCAGGAAATGTGGCTGTCCACACTCTGCCTGACCGACAGTTTTATCCAGAGGGTTCAGGGTACATGAACAATGGCCAGCGTTTTCCCCAACCTGTTCCCTCTCCTGTGCTGGACACGGCCAGTCCACACCCACACAGAAAGGCAGATGGCCTCCAAGGACACCAGTACCACAGGACCAGCCAGCATAGTCCTGCTATTGGGCCTCCCCCCTTCAACTACAGTCACAACTACAACCATGGCTACACCCCCCAGAACCAGCGCAGCGGCCCACGGCACCGGAGAAGGGTTAGTGTGCCAGGCAGCCTCAGCTGGTGAGGATAGCACAGCCCTGTTCCCACTGCCGCTGAGTTCAGAGATGAGTCCTGTGAGGCATGCAGCTGGGGATGTGTGACTTCTAGAATGCCATACCAGAGAGGAGCTGTGTGTTCTAGATTCTTCTGTCCGAGTCAAATCACAACCTCACTGTCCATGACATGAACGAGAACCAGCTTTATGGGCATTATTATATGGAGGTTGTATTTTGGCATTAAAGTACAACTTTCTATGCCGCTACAAGTGCCAACCCCTCCGAACGCTGTTAGGACTCATTTGAATGTACAGGGTTTTCATTACGTGTCTTGGAGTTTCATTATCACTGTCTTGGTTTGGCCTTGGCATGGTAGGTACGGACAGGGCAATGAAGCACTGGTAATGAAGGGAGTTTAATTTCCAGATTGTTTACCGTTTGTCTTGTATAATCTCTTTAGTGCACCTGTTTTTATGTAATTTATTTCCAATGTTTTTTTTTTTTTCATTAGAGGATTTGTTGTTAAATTTGCTTGACTATCTTGATTTGTGCAATATGGATACATGGTATAAACCACGCTGATGTCCACACCAGCATTTACTAGCCATTTAAATCTACCATCGCGTGACGGTTTGCCAGTTGTGCTGACTGAGCCATGTTTAAATGCTCCCAGAATGCATTGTGTTAACCTATGGTCGACGAGAGTTTGTGCTCCTTCTACATAGCTGTTGGCTATCCAGGCGTATCACGAAGGAAGGGAGTGAGTATTCTTATTTTTGTTATTCGTCACTTAGCTTTCAACAAACTGCATGTCATTTAACATCTAATTTCTGTGCCATTTACGTGTGTAGTGAAAGGAACCAGGTTACTTTTTGTTTACTGAAGCAGTGTTTACATATCCCCAGGACTGAGTATTATTTACAGCAAAAATGCTCTTTTATAGATTGTTTTCCTTTCATTCACAGAACCTGTACTGCATATCCTAAATGACCAATAATTTTTTCTTTATTCTGTATTTTTAAATTGATATTTTTTTTAGTACAGAACTGTCACCTGTAGTCCACACGTTTGTGCAGACATACCAAGTTATTTATTTTTTTGCATTCATGCCTTGTCACTTCACACATCTTTAGAGGGGTTGGTGTCACATACACTTGGGATTGCTACACTCTTGGTGAACACCAGTGCATGTTTTAACAGACTTTTTTTAATTTGCTGAAGGACCTTGAGAATGTGTAGAACTGCACGTAAAGTGATTCATTCATTGAGTCAATCAGACCTGCTCTGTCCCTCTCATTGACTGGTAGGACAGGCTCACTTATGACCAGTGTAGTAGAACTTCGCCACGTTACTCAGCCAGCTACACATGGTGAGTGGTCAGCCTGTTACGAAGAAGCAGGCACTGGCACACAGTGTCACTCTTTAACTGTTTATTGTCTAGTGTTTGTGTGTAATGTGTCCACGAGGGTGTCTGTGTGGACTTCTGACAAGCCAGACTAGCTCCTCCTCACTGCCTGCTCTTGGGTTGGAATGTGGAATGAGTGACTAATGGATGTGGATTGTTTGTTTTCTCTTCATAAGCAACATTTGTATGTATAGTTTTCTATTTGGATTATTTTTTTAATAAACATTTTAAAACAGAAATTTAAACTGACTGACTGTCATCCTTAATAGCTGTATGTTGTGAACCTGAAATGGACCCCAATCCCCTTAAGCAACTTTTTTTTTACTGTGTATACCTGAACCAAATGGGCTGTCTCTAATTGACCTCACTGACATTTCACCATCTGGTGTTAGTTAAATTCTCCAGTCAAGTTTAAGATCAAAACAACTGAAAAATCTAGAGAATAAACAAATGACATACTTTTTTGGGGTTAGTTTATTGATTCAGTTCATGCTTAAGGGCTCCATGGTACAACCACTAGAATATACATTTACATTCCTTAACCTGGCACTGGTAGGGCACTAAGAGTTCTACACTTTGGTCAGCTTTCTCACCAATCTCTGTACAACTGCTGGTCTGGCCAGGTCTCTGTACAGCGCCACCTGCAGGACACGTCTGTCCACAACATTATAGTCAAACCCATCCAACTGCCCGGTAACCAGCTGACACACCCCCGCTTCATCGTAGTCCTTGCCCACAGTGAAAGCCAGGAGCCGGATCCCTTGTCCCAGGGCAGTGGCCGCAGCGTTGGCTATGGTGGCACTGGTGGCTCCGGCAGAGCGCCCGTCTGTGAATAACACCACCTTCCTAGCGACCCCCGGCCGACCATCCTTCTGCAGAGTGGAGGCGAGGAAGGCTAGGGCTGCAGGTAGATTGGTGGCTCCGTCCATGAAGCGTGTAGCTGTTAGTCCCGCTTCAACATCCCCCGTGCGGGTTGTGAAGGGGACTTCCAACCGCTGGCGCCGGCTGTCGCTGTACTGGAGGACGGAGATGCGTAGTTGCCCCTCAGCATCGTTGAGGAGCATCGTGATCGCCGCCATCTCCACAAACTCTCTGGTCTCCTGGAAGTTGGCACGGCCCACACTGGAGGACCCGTCCAGCATGAAGACGATGTCGGTGGCCTGCTTGAACTCAGCTTCGAAGAACATGGAGAGCATTGTGTTATATGGAGATAAAATGTGCACCTCATCATACGGGGCATCTGTCGGTGTACGCTATGTGAATGTGTGGTCAGGAAAATCTAGATAATGAACATTATCTAGATTATCTAACACCTACCTGGACAGTGATAATCTGGACACTTTTTATCTGTAAACACAACAGTCATCAGAGCACTGATAATTCCAACATAGGAGCATGATTATGTCATAGAATTGTAAGCCCTCTGTGACATTGCTTGTAAATAGATCTAAACAAATACATTTTGATTTGATAATGAACAGTACACAGAACGTGGATCAAGTTGTGTGCCTAGACTGTGCCTATACTATACTACCATGACAAATGGCATCTGTGACAATGCTGAGAAATTGCTCCTCCAGTAGCTGGGCATGGTCAGTGATCTTCAGGAGGAGTCCTGGATTGGGTGTGGCCAAACAGGTGATCTCCTCCAACATGGTGGTGTATGCCGCCCTTCTGAAGATGTCCCCAATTCCAACACCCACCACCTGGAAAGAAAGCATACCCAAATACACAGATCAAACGATTAACTTTTGACACTATGCCATTAACACCTACCACTACGCAACAAGCATGCGTTGAACAGGATTTGTCAGTGTGCGAATTACGGGGGGGGTTTGGGGGGGTCTGACCCCCCCGATTAAGGCTCGGACCCCCCCAAAAGAAGTAAAAACCACAGGTCGGGGGGGATCAATACATTTATATATCGTTCTTACCTGTAATCGTAAATATCACAATATAGTTACCATATTCATTCAATAACAGGTTTGCGATACACAGAAATGTTGACTTTATGGCAGGGAATATCACACACTATTACACGGATTGCCATAGTCAAAATTCACTCAATAAACACAGCGCGAGTGACCAGTGCCCAATAAAACTCAAGAAACACCGCGCGCGAGTGACCAGGCAGTGTGCAATACAGCTTGTTGAATCACCTCAGTGTAGATGTGCGTTCTGCGTCGTGAGAAAGTGAAAGAAAGGCAAGTTTGCTATCTAAAACCCCCAAAATCTGTCACAAATGTATTTGTAATGGCAATTAGCTGTAGAATATTCACAAGAATGTTAATGATAGAAACATGGTTAACCACCAACTTAAGTTGACCCCCCCGATTGTCCTTGTATAATTCGCACACTGGGATTTGGTATTGTGAACCTGTGACCCAGGGTCAGACAGAGAGTGCACCTTGATGTTTGGGATAGAGCAGAGAGAGGATAGGGGCTTGGTGTCCCTCGTGTCGGACCGCCCGTCTGTGAGGACCACCACCGCTCCTCTGGAGAGTTGAGAGCCGGCCAACGCCTTGAGGGCAAACTCCAGAGCCTCGCCCGTGTACGTGCCTCCAGCGATCCATCGCATGTTCTTCACTGCGCTAGACACACAGCAGGAACGGTTAGGACCCTTTTCTTCACTGCACTACAGACAGAACAATCTGTCATTCAGACAACTCACAATAAGCTCATGCTTTAACTCATGCTTTAACGAAACGGTCAGCACATTCATAGTAAAAAAACTCCTTATTTTGGACTGTAAGGGGAAAGAGAGATGACATTCTGCTCTGTAGACATGTCTGTCTCTACAGACCTCTTCAGGTGAGTGATGGATGTTATTGTAGGGTCGCCCATAGACACCAGCTCCTGAGTTCCCTCATGGCTGTACTGCACAACACCAACGCGAGAACTTGGCTCATTCTAAACACACACACACACACACATTTTGTGTGAGGTGAGGCAACACAGGGTTAGTCATCTGGCTCCAACCAGAGAGTCTGTCATCCCTCACCTTCTCACTGCTGAAGGTGCCCATCTTGTTGATAACTCGGATAATGAACTCCTTCTCCAGAGTAAAGTTCTGCAGCCCCACACTCTCTGAGCTGTCCAGCACAAACAACAGCTTCACCGGCCCACACTCACACACTGGGTCCAGGAAATAGGAGGGAGATATAGAGGTTAAGGAGAGGACGGGAACAGTACATACAGTATTGGGGTGTTCTAGAACTTACCACAGCATGCTGTAAAAAAAAATGTGGGGGGGGAGAGAAGGGTTACATTCTTTAAAACTGATACCTATTTCCTTGTAAACCCAGACACGATGATGAACAATGCATTACTCACTGCAGAGTTTCTGGATGACTTCCATGATCTCACACTCCTGTTAACCAAGAAAAACATTTGTTAATGGCTGTGAATCAGCATGGAGTCTTGAAAGAGCAGTTCTGTATTTAGGACAGCTGAATAAACTATACTTACATCTAGACCTGCATGGCCCACAGGCCCTGGAACACCCTGCCAGAAAATGAATGAATGAATGCCTTTTATTGTCATTGCACACAACAACAAAATTAAATTGCACTTCTCCTGGTGGTGACATATAGTATGACAGGACAATATAGTAAAACATGAATTAAAACATAAAAAGAGACCTAAGCAATATGAAAACAGTAACAAACAAACAAACACAAATATATAAAAATTGATAAGTAGCTAAAAGAAGACATAGTCCATTAAGTAAGGAGAAGGGAGTCAGTAGTGTGTGCATGCATGCGTGTGTGTGTTTGTGTGTGTGTGTGGACTTGGCTGAGCATACATTCTCTCCTTCAAAACCAGGATATCCTTTTGGCCCTGGGGGTCCTCCTGGCCCCGGCTGCCCATTCTGAAAGGCAGGAAATGACGTATCAGACTTGTGATATTAGTGACAAATTCAATTCTAAAGCCATTCATTGGACGTTACTGCCACAACCTGTCCTTTTGTAGTACTGCAACAGCAACACACACAGAACACTGCTCAGACCGCTGGGGTAGCCTGGTGCTACTTCCACAACTCCAGAGATTATGTCTCTAATCTGTACGAACCAGATTATTCATCTCACTGAAACTGTATGAAGTAATGCTTCTATATTGGTGGCATAATGTGGAGCTGCTCACATCATCACCCGGGTCACCTGATTGGCCAGCATCTCCCTTTATGCCAGGGAGTCCTCTGATACCCTATGAGAGGGATGAGGGAGAGAAGGAGAGAGATGCATGAGTAGTCCGTAGAAGCATTAAACCCTTGGATAACAAACAGACAGACAGACTTACCTTTACCCCTGTTTGTCCCCTCAAACCAGGGTGGCCCTAAGGACATAGGGGATATGGTTAGACGTAAGGCCACCTGTTTCTCATAAAGGTTATAGATCCAGATCTGTACTCCTGTGTTGCCATGGAAACAGATCTGTATTCCCATGTTGCCAATTGATACAGACTTGCATTCCTGTTTTGCCATAGAGAAAGACTTGTACTCCTGCATTACTATGGATACAGACCTGTATTCCTGCGTTGCTATGGATACAGACCTGAATTCCTGCGTTTCCTGGCTGGCCATCACCTGGAGGTCCATCCTCTCCCTGAAAACAGAATCAAGATGGACCAACTTCACTTACAGCAACCTCTCTCTCTCTCTCACACACACACACCAAGTCTCCCCATCATCCCTTTAACCCTGGTTTCTCACCCTCTCTCCCATAGGCCCCATCACCCCTGTTGGCCCTGGAGACCCTCGCGGGCCCTTCACACCCTGGGGAAGAAGTACACAGGTCAGCCTTATCTGAACACAACCACAACACTGTACTACTTATGCAAGTGTTCTCTCTCATGGCGTGTGTCGTGATGGCGAGGTCACCCATCCTACCGCAGGACCTGGGTTTCCTGCTTCTCCCTTGTAGCCTTTCTGTCCCTCCACACCACTCGTACCCTTGCAGGAGGAGGAGAGGAACCATACAGGGGTGACACATCCCAAACAAAGCATAATGTAAACACAGGTCAGTAAAGTAAATTAGATTCAGACTGTCTGAAAGTGCTGGAAAATGTTATTTTGGAACTTCCAAATACAGAGTGTGCATCAGTCTTTCTCTACAGGAAGTGGTTGGGATGGAGAGTAGAGGACCCACCCACCTGTGAGCCTATAGCTCCTGATTGGCCCTCGTGACCCTGAGCTCCCGGTGGTCCTGGCTCTGCCTACAACCACAGCAGAATTACGTTTTTAATGAAAAACCCTTGTCTGGTCTCCTTTCTTTCTGTCACTTTGGCAGTAAGTGCATTAGATTTCCTAGTTAGAATTGTTTAAGGCAGGCGGACCTTTTCTCCTGGAGCCCCTCGTACTCCGGTCGGCCCAATGGGCCCCCTCTCTCCTTTCTCCCCCTGAGAGAAACACAGATGAGCTGTGTGAGGAGAGGATGCTGCCACCCAGAATCGATGCTTCACCCCCTGATATTGTATCTCAAGTGTGGAAGCCGTTTTGTATTGCATTTTACAAAAGTTCACAGTTAGACCCATGAGAGTGGTTATCGTAAGTTTATAGAATGTGTAATTCACTTCCTTACCTGTCCACCAGGGGTTCCAGGCGGACCATAGTCTCCCTGGGAACAGAAGAGACAGCAGGAATGTCACTGTGAGGACAACTGTTTTCTCTCACCGGACATAAACAACAGAATTATCCCCCACACATCTGGTGGTCTGTGTGTGCAATGGAAGGTTCCACTCATAACTTGTTTACAGACATCCTCGCTCCACTCACATCCTCCCCTCGGTCTCCTCTGCTTCCTGGAGCTCCTTTTGGTCCTGTCTCTCCCTGTACATGGGAGACAAGCTCATGAGGAGAACAGGTGCACGAATATTCCTCTTCAAGTGTAAATGTTATGCAGAGGTGGACGGAGACACGTGACTCAAGCGTTCCTCAACCTAAAACAACTGGAGTGGTGATTGAGTCTGAGTGTCTAATACCTTCACCCCGGAGGGGCCCACTACCCCCAGGCTCCCGGGGTCCCCTGGTGAGCCCGGTTCACCCTGAGGATTGAGATGGGACAGGTAAACACTTGTCAGAGCAACATTTGCAAACATCCACACGCGCACACACACACAAAAAGACAACAAATACTACTTCACTGAGTGATCTGGTTACCTTCGGCCCTTGTAGTCCATGAGATCCAGCGTCTCCTTTCTGTCCAGGAAGACCTGCGGTTCCCTGTCAGAGTCAGACCCTATTAGAACTCAGGACTGCACACAGGGTGCAAACAAACGTACCCAAACCCCCACGAAACAAACAGACTAATTCAAACCGCTCAAAACAAATCTCACCACTGCCCCCTCATCTCCTTTACAGCCTGGTAGGCCCACAGCTCCAGGGTCTCCCTGCAGAAAGCGAGGGACAGGAAGAAAGAGGGAGAGAGAAAGATGGGAGGGCAAGACCATACGATGATTCAAAAGTTTCGAGATATTCACTCTGGATTTTCACATGGATTTCAAAGGAAAAAAAGAAATAAGATGCAAACCCCAAATCCATCCTTCCCATCCACTCCAGTTACACCCCCCTCTCCCTGGAACAAAACAAATAAGTGTCAGAACAACTACTGAACGTTGTGACAAAGTAAACCATGGTAATGAATTGATCAATGAACAGATGAATGGATGGATGGGTATGAGTTATGGACGTAATGATGAGTGATTACATGAATGAAGGGTAATGAATAACTTGTGTATACATACCTTTTGTCCAGCTAGTCCTCTTGGACCCTTTGTGGTGAAAAGACACTAACATTAATGCGCAGCCCATCACGATTTGGATGAAATGTATTTGCCGTTCACAAGACCTACAAGCTACACCTCCCCAAAACACTCACTCTGTCACCAGGTCGACCTTGGTCACCCTGAGAAGAGAAAAAATGGTAATCAAAAGCAAACTGGATACAATAACAGTACATATAAGGCCTTGAGTAGCTGCTGCAGACAGCAGTGTGTATATCAGGCATAGGAAAAGACATGATGCTTCCCAGGACTGGAGTAGTTCAGGGCTGAATGTTTCATTGAATGTGTTTACGACGTTAGTCTGACCTTTTCACCTCTGTGTCCAGGGGGCCCGTTGTCCCCTGCTGTTCCCTGGCAGAGCAAAGATGTCATTATAAAAAACAAGTATATTTTATTACATTTTACATTATTTTACATTTGATATGACTTTTTAGCTCCAGAATCAAGCCAACATAAAGCAGACCCCCCCCCCCCTCCCCCGCCCCCGCCCCCAGAAGCCTAAATCGTTACTTTCTAGTTTGATGAGGGACCTGTCTAAGTTGCAACTTACTCTCGACAGTAACACATCGTGGAGCTAGACATCACACCTAGAAGAGAAAAGATGGTACCTTAGCTCCCAAACTTCCAGGCTTCCCACTTATCCCATGGCGTCCTGGAGTTCCCTACAAATACATCAGATTCATTCATCAGACTGCCCTCAAAGACATATCCATTTGATTGAATGAGTTTTCCAATGTAATGCTTTGTTGTCCACAGGGAGGATGTCTGTATAGTATTGCCTAAACCTCTGATGGCTTCTGTAAAAAGAACCTGGCAGAGCCACTAACAGATAGGAGTCACACAACTCCTGCTTTCATTTGAAAGTGAAGAAGGGGGTCTTACCACTTCACCACCATCCCCCAGAGGGCCTTGGGGTCCTTCAGATGCCTGTCAACCACAAACCAGACCAACCAAATCTGAGCTGCGCTGAGACCGGAATCTAGCATCATGTAAATATACAGGAGCTGGGAGGTCCAATACAATGACTGTGAGCTTACCTTGCACTCAAACGTACAGCACTAAAACATGAAGCAGAATGGTAAACAAATAGTCATCAACATATTATGCATAAACGGACATAAGATTATTAAGCTGACGGTAGATATTAAATAAAATAAAGCAGTATTTGAGAACTGTTGATTCTAACTTTGGTTCTTTACTTAATGTAAAATGTAGCCTTTAATATATTCAATCAAATGCAAGACTGGACTCACCAAATCCTCTGACTGCTTATACTGTCCAAGGGAATAGAAGTACAGTTAGTATGATCTCTGAACTTTAAAATCTCCAACAGCGTTTCAGGGTATGTGCTTCAGGTTTTGACAGCAGCTGGTGTACTGTGCTTCCTCACCATGGAAGCCAGGATGAAGCTGATGGTGTCTCTGACCACCTGGGGATCCTCACCAGTAGCAGAGAAGTTCTGGGTGGGCTGCATTTCTGTGGCAATAGAGCCAAGTCTGTTATCCTGCAGAGAGCATGAATGAGAGGGGCTTTAACCGGTACAGAGCAATCACAACTGGTCAAACAAATAATTGAACCAGGAGTCTGTTAGAGGAGTCCTTGTAAAATGAGGTAGAACAAAGTAACATCTTTTTATGTTTAATTGTCCAGATTTTGAGTCGACCAAGAAGTGTTGGCCACGCACGACCCAGTGTTGCCGTTAGCGTCAGGTCTCCAGGGTTACCAGATGATGAGGAGTGATGGGCACGGCGAAGATGTGTACGTCCATGACCCTGGCCTCGGCCACGGCATGTGCGAGCCCACCGCATGGCTCCTTCCAGCCGTCCAGGGGATGCCCGTCCGTCACCACCACCATGAACTTGTTCCCACGGAGAGGAGAGCTGCCGTTTGGAGACATGGTCAAGTTGCAAATTCTCATCAATATCCCTACTCCCATTACTTCCATCAGTACTACATAATGAGAAGGCAACATATCCTGCATCATAACATGCTGTGAGACTTTAGTTCAAATCCAAATAAGGAAACCATTTCACATGTACTGTAGATGGAAAGAGAGAACTGGACGAACAGACAGACAGACAGGTGATGGACAGGGAGAGCTAGATGGACAGACAGACAGACAGGGCTGACAGGTGAGTCACCCTCTCATCAGCTGTCCAGTTGCCACGGAGATGGCACAATCCGTGTGGGTTCCTTTGCCGATGTAGCGGATGTCCTGAATGGCTGTCTTGATCCGAGCTTTGCCAACTGTCTCGCTAGTGCTGGTCAGTTCACTCATCACCTTCACCTCATCACTGTAGTGTAGAACTCCCACGTTCCACTCCAGGTTACGATTACAGCGGTAGTACCTGTTTGTGTGTGTGTGTAGTTTGCATGTGCGTGTGTGTGCATGTGTTATGGTGTTTTATGTAATGTAAGGCAAGGACATCTAGGTAGTAAATGGATTTGCTCGTTTATGATGCTAATTACATAGAATTTCACAGCCAATTGGATGTAGCAACATTTTGATACAAGACATCAATCTGTCTACTGCATCTCTGCCAAACAGATAAATCCTAAAACTGTTCTATTCAACTTGACGCTATCATGTTAAAACTCACACACACACTTATCACATCTGTCACACCGCCTGTCTGAGCTTGTTACCCACCAAACAGCCACATACAGTAGCAGGGAATTGAACTCAAAGGCATACCTTCACTTGCTCCAAATCTTTAAAACCCTAATCTACATTTCCCTAGATACCGTAGCTGTAGGGAGCTCTCACACAGACCTGGTGTCGAGCTGGTCCACAAGGTTCATTGCGAACTGTTTGATCTGCTCCACCAGGGATCCATAGGGCTTGTCCCTCAGGGCCACGCTCTCCGAGGTGTCCAGCACGATGGACACATCAGCCGGACAGTCTGAGGGCAGCAGGGGAGGGGACCACACACAGGGAGAGATGCAGATGCCACATGGGTGGGATATAGAGAACGAGTGACACGTTGGTCAAACTTACTGGAAGCATCTAGACCATGAGGTGAGAGTGATGGTCATGCGTAGATGAGGAGATTACCCCGGTGGGCAGCTTGACCCTGCCCTCCAGGGTGGCAGACAGCACTGGCCGGAGTGACCAGCAGAGACCCCAGCAGAGCAGGAAGCACCAGGGAGCAGAGCAGGGGCATGTCAGCTGGTGTCTTTGAAGGTGAACAGTGTAGGTTCAAACATTGAATTCTCAGGCAAGACCACCACACTAGTGTGTTTTATATCTCAGTAACTAAATGGAAGCATGGCCTGAATCTCTGCACATGAAATAACACTTGAAATTATGTGACACAGATCTTCTCAGTCTGACATTAGACTACTTAAGTGGGTTGAAGTTCAGATTCTACAGGCATATATATATATGAAGCTCAATATGGTTTAGCCTTACCCGAAATTAACTGAAACAGCTCTTACCTTTATTTAATTTCTTCTAAGTGAATAACTGTCCTCACAGCCCAAATGTTCTCCAGCTGTCTTTACCCTCCAACTTTCCTGTGATAGCAGGTAGGGTGAAACTCACCTGCAATATGCCACTCCCACACCAGAGCTCTGCTTTCTGGAACGTTTCCACATCTGACCTGAGGGTAACTTGAAATTAACGTTTTGCCTTTGATCCAAAGCTAATTTATAAGCTAATCAGACCTGATATATCTCACAATACCTTCAAGCGTTAACTCACATTTGTGAAAAGTATTTCTCGGTAGGACCCGATTGGCAAGCAATTACACTTCTAAATTATTTTTTGTTGTGCCAAATTTCATGTTTATTCTTGCAAAAACTAAACCAATCATGTGATAATAATATCACCTGAAATAAGGCCATATTTTTCTGATTTCTCGGAATATTAAAACCTTTTGGTTCAGCAGCTCTCCATGGATGGAGACAGGGGCAGTCACCGGAGCCAAACATGCAGGTACATGAGTCCTACTTGAGGAGTCCTGCTTGAGGAGTACTGCTTGAGGAGTTCACTGTTCTCTGTCAACAAGCTGTCGGTTTCATCTGTCAGCACTGCCAGTGTGTAGCTCTACTGCACTCTACTGCACTCCAGTCATCCTTGCTTTCAGTGAAAGGTGGAATTCTTAAGCATGTAGTGCTTCTTGTCCCAGTAAATAAGGATGAGCAATGTTTTTTTAACAAGATTGCAGAAATGGTTTTAAACACATTTTCAAACTCCAAAACATGATGTCCTGTGTTGATGTTTAGTCATGTGAGACTATGGCATGGTGTTACCCTCCAGGCACGAGACACACTTTCTTACCGAGTTTACTCTGTCTTGCCCAAGGCTACTGCCCTGAATGAAGTTACTTCTTATTCCACTGGGGGGCACTGATGTATCTGGGTTTGAGTATCAGAAATAAGGATAGGATTGAGCTGGAAACCTATCTGTGCAGGTCAGACTACATCTTTGCCGTCTCAAAGGCCACCGTGTGACCTTTGAGCTCCTCGCAGTAGGTCAGCTGGGAATTCTCCTAGTACCTCCCTTTCATCATGTTGTTAATCCATCAGTCTCCCACGCTTGTTCTTGTCCATCTTCTGAGAGCAGACCCTCCTCCCCCCGTCGTTGGCTCCGTTTATCGCAGTTGATCAATTATGTGTAACTGCCTAGTAGAAAACGACAGGTGGCAGCAAAGGCTTGTATCCGACACGTTGTGAGGCTCCTGCCTCCTGACCAGGGCTGCTCATTGTGGGGCGGGCTTGGCGGCTGCAGTTGTCTGTTCTAGCGAGGGAGGGTGTGTGATTCCACGGCGGTCCACTCTCGCGAGGTGAGGTCGGTAGCTTACTAGCCATTTAATAACTGGAATCTCCCCTGCCTGGTTATTTCTCAATGTATGATTTCTACGAACGTAGTACTACTACCACAGGGACCGGGGAACGACGGAGATGCTGCGAGATAAATGTGGATACATTTTACCGACACCGCAAGGGGAGGGAAACATGTAACCGCGCATTCGGAGCGGCACCTGACTCTACAAGCGCCGGAGTAGCATATCATCGCATTTTATTCCGTTATAGTTTAACATTTTGATGAATCGACACTGAAAGTGTTTCCTTTTGGATATTAGCCACTCCACTCTCTACGAAAATGAGCGAGGAGGTATCAGACGTTCCCAAAGAACTGCTTGGTAAGAAATATGTAAAACGGTCTTTATTATAGGCTAATACCCTGAGATGCATGTCCCCAAGTTAATTGGTTCTCACTGTCAAAATTGTGTTCACATTGTCAGCCCAATGATGAAGCTGCATGTTTCTCAACAAAGCAGATGAGTCCGCTAGATTCCCTGCGTCCCATTGTTGCTAAATAGCCCACACTATTTTACTGATTAGTCAGAATGACAGTAAATTAGATATAATGGCACATGTATAATTCAGATAGCTGTACATATATACAATTCAATTATATTTCGTATCTCTTAGTTAGTAGGCTACTTGGGTTACTAGCTTAAATGTAGCCTAACTTACCTATGTCTATATCATTTCTCCACTTCTTTGTGTAGGCCTAGCATAGTTTTAGCCCACCAGTTTGCGATCATAACACAGTGTCAAACATGCAATTCTACCAGCCAGACGGGTCATAGTGCCGTGTCAAACATGCACTTCCAATAGCCAGACGGTCACCCAGTTCTCCTACCCTACTCTGCCAGGCATGGCCAAACCAGCCAGCGGTCCCCCGCCAGATTTTACGCTTATGATATTGTGCTCGTATGACTTGGTTAGTCATTACAAAGGTAACCCTGTAGTTATCTGAATCAGTGTAGTCAAAAAGAATAACCATCATGACAAACAATAAATTAAACTTACAGGTTCAGCACTTATTCTGTCTCTGGATAAGCAATTATAAATGTGATTGTAAGTATTTCCCCAGGGGCATAGTTTGACAGTTTACTTCTGAAGTGGTCAATTAGAACACTAGTTCAGTGGACACATCCCACTTCAAACATATGGAAGTTTAGACCTGTTTTTGAATAATGTTGTACATGCTCACTCGGTAGCCTATCATTTTTAATCACACTATTCTGCAGCTATGTCCCTAGAGCGATGTGACAACAGCAGGGGCAGTAAGTGGAGTTGGATCACAGTTTTCTCTGAATAGGGTGAGGGTCCTGTTTCTAATCCAAGTGTCCTCGACAATGAGCAATTAGCGTGTCCCAACGTGGACTAGAGAGAGAGAGAGCCTGCATTGTTTGACTACCGAGCAGAGAAACCCATTGTTCTCTCCTCCAGCCCAGAGGTTCCTGCTATAGCTGTCACCTGGATTGTGTGTGTGTGTGTGTGTGTGTGTGTGTGAGAGAGGGAGAGAGGGAGAGAGGGAGAGAGGGGGAGAGAGGGAGAGAGGGAGAGAGAGAGAGGGAGGGAGAGGGAGAGAATGTCTGGGTGGGGGGGGGGGAAGGGGGGACGTGAAGAGATGGGGGGGGGGGTAAGGAGACAGAAACGGACAGAAGGAGAGAACATGTTGGGGAGTAGAAAGCTGATTGGTGTGAAGAACTCCCTTTATGTGTCCTAGACAGCTTGTCACTGGGCGGGCAGGACAGGGACACTGTTCAGGGTGTTTTCACAGCGCTAACAACAGCAACCGCAACAACAACAATAGCAACAACATCAACAACAGAGGGACACCTTTATTCCCATAGAGGCCTTTGTGCGAGGATTGTGCCAAACTCCTCCAGACTTCAGAATGGGGATAGCAGTGCGGAACCTTCTCAGCCCAGTCGTCCATGAGCCTCCACTGGGGACACTGCCAGGGGAGGGGGGGCGTGGAGAATCAATTAGTACAGCGGAACCTGCAGCAAATATGACTGGTGACAAGGTTTCAGATCTCAGCCAATTCGGGTCTGGAGTTCAAAGGGGATGATATTCATAAGAAGGGGGGGGGCAAAGAAAAGCTGCTTAAGATGACTGGCTGGGACGTGTCTGAATTGTGGAATGAGTACACTGTTAGGATTTCTTTTTATCAGCAGAGATTTAAAATAATTTTCTCCATTGCAGAATCGCAAATGTATCTTTCCTTGTCTAATTGAAAAACCGCTACCCAGATGTTCTATATCATCTCCTTCTGTTCCAGTTGAATTTACTGATAAGCACTTTTCTTTTACTGAAACTCTATTTTGAGTTTAGTCTTCTTTCTTTTTTGAAGTTTATTTCAAATCCATTCCTTAGTTGACCAAACTAAAAATGGAATAAACTCTAACCATGTAGGGGACTCTAACCACCAAGGGAAGTCTATCCTGACCGACTGGCTTGCTGGCTGGCTGGCTGGCTGATTGACTGACTGACTATCTGACTTGCTGACCTGTCCTCTCTCTGCTGTCCCTCCCCAGACAGTGTCAAGGATGCTGTGGGCCGAAAGATCAAGCTGTCTGTCAAGAAGAGGGTCAAACTGGAGAGCAAAGGGGACAAGATGGAGAACAGAGTCCTGGTGAGTCCCCCTGCCACCTCCCCTGCTGTCCTGTCCTGTGTTGTACAGAGTCCACTGTCATCCATAGCATCAAAGGAACATGCAACATGCTGTGTAGTGATTGGGTGAGTGGTGGAGGCCCAGAACAGATCACGGACAACTCAGCCTTTACGCTGTCTTCACACAACTTCAGTTTGGCTACATTAAATGTTTGTGTCCGAGAGCAGTAAATCTGAAGTCTCCTGAATAATTCAGACTCGACGGGTCATCAAAAATGCATGTTGTCATCTTCTGTGTTTAATGGATGAAGGGATGAAGAGCCTAAATGAGGCGAACGAGCTGTCCTTCCCTCCATGTTAGAGCCCAATCAATACTCTGATGGAAACTGACTCCCTGTGTGAGACCAGGGGTGTGTGTCGGGAGTGACATTGCTATGGAGATGGCGTTGAACTGTTCAGCTCTGAAATCCGAACCTCCGATCTACTGTGAGGGGTTTCATCATGGACAAACACTCAGCAGGAAGTGTTTTCTTGTCCATGTTTCAGTCCCATCTGCCAGACATCGCTAGTGTGTTTCCCACTGGCCATGTTGCTTTGAGTTGTGGTGGGCTCAGCACAAACAACAGTGAGTGGTGGGTGTTTGTTGCGTAGTTGGAAGCGAACGCTGGAATTTCTCCCAGTGGTTCTCTGGAATTCCGTCGGGGCGTGGACCACGACAAGGACATGCTGACTTCTCATGTTCAGCTTGACTGAACTAAACAAATAAATGAAAGACTGTAAATGAAAGTATTTGTTGTTCCACAACATAGGGGGGAAATAGCACAGAGGGAAAACAAACTAGACCCAAACCAAGCATTTACCCAGATTTCTGACGCTCCTGGACCCAGACCCACACAAACACACACACTCCACCATCATGAAAAAACTCTTTCTGACTGACAGAAAACCCTGTGCCGTGATTATGGTCTGCGAAGGTTGGCTGTTGGCACTATAGTGTTCCCTTCACTGAGGAAATGGAGCTTGCCAGCCAAACTGTGACCGGGGTGGAGGGGGGGGGATGGGGGGGGGGGGGGGGCACAGTCGAACTTCCTCTTCATCCCTATTTCAATAGAGTCAGGGGGGAGTTGTGTGTGGGACGTGTGTCAGAGAGGACTATTAATTGTTAACTTGTTCATGGTGTGTGTGTGTGTTTGCTCTCAGAGGAGTGGCAACGGGCTATAAATGACAGATACTTATCTGAGGAAACTTTCTCTGGTGCTCTAAAACAATTATGTGAATACATATAAATGCTAATATATGTAGATGCAGGTATGAAGTACAACATTTGTTATCATAGATGTTTTACTGTCAGTCCAACAAATGCTTTAGATCTTTCCTTGCTTGTGTGATCTAAGATAGTCAAATTCCTGAGGGAGAGAACACACAAAACATGGAACACCTGAACATGTCATAGACCCAATATATCTGAATGTGGTTCCTCCTACTCTGTCAGGTTCATGTTAGTAACAGGATGTCGTGTAAAGTCAAGTATGGAGGTGACATCAAACTGAACCCTGGCTCCAAGTCCTGAACCAGTTCTCCTACCCTGGCTGGTGCTCTTAGGGTGCTTGGCTTCATGCTAAGGGTGGAGGTGTGTTTACAGTGGGCTCCCTACTAGAATTCCTCACCCCAGTGTGAGTATTACAGTTGGCTGCCTCTGCTTGTCTAGACCACAGGGTACAGATCACAGCCTGTCCCTAATGCCCACCGTCAGTCCAGCCTTCTGCCCCAGGTCCTAGTGCCCCAGTGATGCCGAAGTTACCAGAAGTTGCTAACTAGGGGTAACTGGGCATACATATGTGTTTATTTAGCCAGGATACACTTCCTCTTTTTCTACAGCTGGTTCAGCTGAGCCAACATCACATGTATCTACCAGTGTGTACTGTACACAGTTTGGTTCAGTGGTCACGTTAGAGTGATGAACCTGCTATGTTCAGCATAGAGCTGGAAAAGAAGCACATCTGCAGCGCATGAGAACAGGCTTCAAATACAGCTTTGTTTGTTCAATTCCCATTGAAGCCAGTGGTGCGTGTGTGTGTGTGTGTGTGTGCATGTGTGTGTGTCTTCCAGAGGCAACAGGCTCCTATTGATCCTTGGAAGACCTCTGGGAATGAACCCTCCTCCTTCTCCCTCTTCTTAACTTGAAAAGCTCTCCTGGTCTTTGAAAACTGGATTTACTCTGTTGGTGTGGCTGCCCCCCCCCCCCACACACACACACACACGTACACACGTACACACATGCTCAAAGCTGGTGACGGCCAGATCACCTTGCAGGTCAGCCAGTGTGTAGAAGCAGAGGGCTGCTCCGACAGGACTAGGTTTGCCTGTGTGCTCTCGTTCTGGAGTGTCTCTCCACATGAAGAATTCATACACAACTGTATTTCTGTGGTTTCAGAACAGTGTGGTTCGAGGTCTGAAGTAGGGTGTTTCAGTGTGGTTAGAGGTCTGCAGTAGGGTGTTTCAGTGTGGTTAGAGGTCTGCAGTAGGGTGTTTCAGTGTGTGTTTGTCAATCTCAGTCTTTCTCTCAACCCTCTGCTTTTTCCTGGCTGGGTTCTTTCTGCTTGCTAAGCAGCTGATTTGTCATTTGAAACTGGATGTGAAAAATAGCAGTTAAATATCCACAGGAGGTCACGGTTTCTACAGGATGTATTGGCGACACACTGACTGCGTTTTACCCTGTGTATCAGCCTGAGGTGTGTGTGAAAATTGCCAGTGTTGTGATTAGTGATGTGATTGGAGGTGTGTGTGTGTGGGTTGTGGTGTAGTTGGTAGTGTGGGTGGTGGTGCAGTTGATGGTGTGTGTGTGTGTGTGTGTATGTATGGGTGGTGTGTGTGTGTGGTTGGTGATGGTATGTATGTGTGTGTGGGTGTGGTTGGTGGTGTGGCTCTATTGTCCTGTCCGGGTGCAGCAGCTGTACAGTGGGCCGGCCAGCACTGCTCCGCCAGCACTGCCCTGTCAGCACAGCCCTGGGTGAATCACTGCAGAGGCCATCCTGGGCTGGAGGGAGGGAGGGGCAGGAAACCTAGCCTACCTAACCCCATCTCCACTGCGTGTTGGTGCAGCATGTTCACTCTCCACAGAGGAGCGTGGATCATATTTGCCACTCTCCAGAACTCGACTGTGAAGTAGATACAATGGGGTTTGGGTTTAGCTCAGTGGTGGAGCCTTTGACTACAGGTCAGGCGGTTGAACGTTTAAATATCCCTTTATATGTTACTCTGGATAAAAGTCTGCTGAATGAATACATTATTGTTATCATATATATATATATATATATATATATATATATATATATATATATATATATATATATATATATTCAATTATTTTAATTGGATTTCACATAAATGTATACAATGACACAATAATAACTGACAATTTTACATTAAAGCTGATCATGTGATAATTCACACCGATGAAATTAACATACAAATCTACAAAATCAACTCTAATAAAATATACAAAATAAAATGTAACAAAATAAATAAATACATTAAATAATAAAACCAGACAAGACACATTGTTATCATAGACCCCAGTTGTTGTTGCAGCTTCCTCTGGTAGTAATGTGACATGTGGCTGCTTCGGGAGAATGTACGGTAGCTGGAAGGCTGGAGGTTGGAAGGAAGCTCAGAGGAGTTGCCGTGTCTTACATCATGTGTGATTACCGTAAGATAAGAAGGGAGGGGAGCGCATAGTGGGGGGTGGGGGGGGGGGGGGCTGTGCTGCAGATACTGTATTTGCCAAATCTGTGTCTGGCACCCAGATGAGGGTGAATTGGAATAACTGAGACAGTAGGAAACCTGTGTTCCCCAGACAGCTGGGCCGCAGAGGGGTCATAAACATTCCCTTCTAGTATGTTGTCAGCCTTCAAACAACTGAGATGAAAATGAAACGCGTTACGAAGAAGAAAAACACCCTGTCAAAGATTCAACCTCACCGCAAACAACGTTACATTCTTTTCAGACATTCAACAATATAGTCAAATGACAACTACCAAATTCAAATCGCAGCGGTTAGCTCCACCGGATCCGAGAAGGGACTCTCCACGGTGACAGTAGACCACATGACCTCATCACCGTTTCTAGGCTGTGCTGTCAGCACCATGAGGCTGTCCTCTCCCTCCACATGAGTCACTGGCATGGGGGAAGTAGGTTCATGTGAATTACCAGGAGCTTCTGTGGAGGATGAGGGAGCACGTTGAGAAGCAGGAGAGGAGAGGAGAGCATCCAGGCTCAGCAGGTTCAGAGCATGCTGAAGACGGCATCTTCCACTTTTCCCTCTATGTCTATCCTCTCTCTCTGTGTGTGTGTGTGTGTGTGTGTGTGTGTGTGTGTGTGTGTGTGTGTGTGTGTGTGTGTGTGTGTGTGTGTGTGTGTGTGTGTGTGTGTGTGTGTGTGTGTGTGTGTGTGTGTGTGTGTGTGTGAGTGAGTGAGAGAGAGCCCTGGGCTGTGTCTAAAAGAGGAATGTTCTGATTTGGGTGAACGACCTCCTTTTGAGTGACACGTCAACCTAATTATGATGTTGGATAACTTCACTCAACACAGGACAGGAGATGAGCACAGTAGAATGGTATTATCATGTCAGTTCCCGATTCAGAATAGTCTTTCTTGAGGATGACAGTATAAAAGATTCATCCGAGCTGCTTTGCCAGGAACCTTGTTTGTGGAGGGAAGGATGATGGAGTCATCATTTGCTGAATCTGCTGAGAACAAGGAAGTATAACTAGTACTATTTGTTGAGAGCCTTACGGAGCCTTAGGAATGAAGGTAATTTGAACACACACACATACGCACACATGGTTGTTGTGGTCCACGGAGGACAAGCCCATGAGCAACTAATGTGTAGAGGGTGTTTGGTCATGGAGAGGGCTTGTTTCTCTGAATCTCATCAGTCCACAAAAGGAGAGGGAGGAGGCTTTTACATCTCTCATCCCCCTGTCTACATTTCCCCCTATCTTTTTTCTTCTCTCTCTATCTCTCTAAAAACAGTACTGCAGGGAATCTTCTTTCCTTGTCGAGGGAGGGGGGGGGGGGGGGGGTTAGGATGTGAGGCAGTAGCAGACTGTCCAGCAGACTGTCTGGTAGATCTTCCTCCTGAGAGGCAAGCTGAGGAATATCAGGAGCGCTGCATTGATCTATTTTCAAACCTGTCTGGAAATATCTATTCTCTGACACAGTCCTGAGAGCTTGAGGGCTTTGTTCCATGATTTTCAGTTCTGTGAAATATAATTAACATGTTCTCTCTCTCTCTCTCCCTCTCTCTCTCTCTCTCTCTCTCTCTCTCGCTGTCTCTCTCTCTCCTCTCTCTCCCTCCACAGGCTCTGGCGTCTCATCGAGCCTACCTCCTGACTGCTCGCATCCCTACCAAGGTAAGGACTGACACGTGCTTACATACTGTGTGTGTGTGTGTGTGTGTACCGTATTCTTATGGAGGCCAGAGTTCCCTGCCAGAGGCCTGCTCTGCTAGACCTGTCAGCTTGGTACTGGCGTAGTAGTTCTGGCCTGCAGAGAGGGCTGTCTGGAGAACAGAGGAGAGGGTCTGTCTCTCTTTCTCACACTCCCACTCGCACGCTCTCTCTGTTGGCCTCGGGTGTGTAGACAGTTCTGAAGTCTTCTGTTTCGGTGTATGTATCTCTTGATCTGTTTACTTCTCTCCCTTTTCTCTGTCCGGCCTTTCTATCTCATATCTCTGAGCCGCATCGCACCGTTTGTGTGTTTCTGTTAATAATAGTGTATTATACACTCACTCACTCGCGCACACACGCACACACACGCACACACACACAAACACTTATTCACACACAGTCTCTCTCACACACACTCGCATCCACATCCACACAGTCTTTCACACACAGGGACATCCATGCTTCACTAAAGAGTGGGGAGGCAGACCACTGTAGGAGACAGATGGATAATGAACGAATCACTGAGCTGTACAATTAGTCCCACGCTCCGCTCCTCTCAGCGGCCCGTTGCTATTGGCTGGCCCTCACTACCTCAACCTCGCTTATTGCTCATTGAATCATTTTTTCACTTCCTGTTTCCTGTCCAATCACAGCATTATGTAATAAGCTCCTCTCTGTGTGTGTATTTGTGACCAAGAAGTTTAACAAACAACTGTGAGGCACAAATGTAGTCACTTGAATAGTTTCACTTGTATTAGATAATACAAAAAGAGCGTGCGAGAGGGAAATGGGGAGACCCAGAGAGAGAGAAAGATAAAGAGACCTACATGTAGAGAGAGTCAGGTTAGGTTGCCAGTCAGTCAACAAGACTGTAGCTCTTCTATTGCCAACCCTTAGGAGCTCTGCCCACCTGGAATAGTCTGGCCTCACTCCCTGGCCTCGCCTCAAGCTGTGTGTGTGTGTGTGAGTGTGTTTCTCCAGGCACGCACGCATTAGCAAGTATGTGTGTTTTTGTCTGTGCCTGTGTAGACTTCTCAGCAATATGGTCTGCATTTATATGCAGGTGTTCCTGCACATTCAGAAGTGCTTGCACCTTTTTCCAGACCTTTTATGGAAGTAGAGTGACCAGCACCGGTCAGTGTTTGTTCCAAAACTCTTTCATTCAAGAGGAAATGAAAAAATGTGGACGGAGCCTGTCTAGTTGTTATTACCTTTGATAGAAGCTCAAGCTCTGCTGCCGGAAACCCAACCCTCACATGACTCAGCACAACCTTGCTTCTGTACAGATGTGCGAAAAATATCCCTACCCGTTCATTTCAGAACAAAGCTATTTTTATATGGTGTTCTGCAGACGTACCGTCACTATTCTAGACAGTCATTATCTCTCCCACAGCCAGACAATGTCGTTCAGTCAGTTAGCCTTCAGGCCACAGCCTGCACTCAGACCTGCGCTCCTATCATGCAGTCATTCATTCATTCATTCAGTCATTCATTCATATATCTTTCTCTTGCAGATTGAGCAGAGCTTCAATTACCTGGAGATTCAGGGAATCTCCTGTAACAAGCCCGCACAGGTAACAGAAAATCAACTTGAATCAGAGTGTTTTACACCTGCAGCAGTGTTTCTGTTCCGACATGCAGTCATTTGATAATACATCATATGAAGACAAATTTGAAACCGATGTAAGTTTTATGTGACAAGTCAAGGTTGTCAGACGCCTCAAGGAGATTCACAGGAGACCACAACCTTTCACCTATTAATTCATTTTTTTTATAGGTGAAAGAAACTAAGTGTCCATTAGTGAGCTACAGACAGTCAATTCATGCACAAACACATTAGTGAGCAGCTCTGGGGAATCGTATGACATGGAAGTTGAGTTGATGTGGGAGGATTTTCAGAAGTTCTTAAAGTTGATCTGTTATGGTCTGGCTGGGATGATTGGGGTTTCCATGGTGCAGGTTACTGACTGATGGTTCTCTCCTAGCTGGTGGTGGAGCATGAGCGGGGAGTCCTATCCCTCAAGATGGTGTCCACGGAGGAGGTCAATGAGGTGGTGGCCCACATAGGCAGCTGTCTGCAGAGGATATGTCCTGACCTGTCCCCAGTGTGAGTCTCTCTCTACCTCTGTCCCTCTCTCTTGCTTTCTCTCACCATCCCTCTATATTTATAGTCTCTGTTGTCGATCTCTCTGTCTCTCCCTCTATCACTTTACCTCTGTCCTTCTCTCTATATCCCTTTACTTCTCCCCTTGCTGTGAATGAATCCACTGTATCTGCTTCCGAAAGCCAAACACTTCCTTGTGAAGTTCCTGTCAGAACACTTTAAACTCCCCACCACAACACTTCATAGAGGGATACGGGGGGCAGAGTTTATCAGAGGCCAGCATGCAGACCTCTATCAGGCAGGAAATCCGAGTCTGTACACCATATAGGTGTACCTGAGGCTGTACCGCGAGCAGGAAACCCTAGCCTGTAGCCCAGCCTGTACTCTGCCCCAGCCTGTAAGCAAGCGCTGTCAGCAGACCCAGTCAGCAGGCCTGAAGGTCAGTCAGAAGCGCTTCAGCCTCGGGAACCTCCCTGCCTCACTGCAACACAAAGACTCCCTGTCTGCTAGACACAGCTCTGACTCTATAGTGTTTGTGGGAACGGCCAGAGAATGTATGTGTTTTTATGGATTGTTTTTGCCATGTTTGTGTGTTGGTGTGTGTGTGTGTGTATATATACAAGAGTATGTGTGTGTTGCTAAAACTCATTGAACCCCCTCCTCATGTGTAACCGTTAACACAACGTGCTGTATGAACAACTGAAAGGTTTGTATGTGCTCTATGATGGGGAAGTATGAAGCAAATGCAGACATGATTATTGACCTTAAAGCATAAAGCAATGCGCAAACCAAAGTTATTGTTCACTGACCAGAGAACAGAGAGTGACTGCGATTGAGACTGTGTTCTGTGTGTGTGTGTTCTCCTGCACCTGCCCAGTAAGGTGATGAAGAAGCTGACCATGGAACCCTCAGAGAGGATCTCCGGTCTGCAAGCCCTCTGGGAGACCCAGAAACTGGCCGACCCTGGACCCTGCGGTATGGAGGCTGGGGCTCTGCTGGGCTCTCTGGGGCTAGGGGGAAAACTGGAATCACGTGTGTGTGTGTCTGTTTATGAGTGCCGTACTTCTGTCTGTGTGTTTGGGCTCTATTACCTTTAATGGACGCGTGTGTGTTTTGTGTATGTGCTTTCATCACACTGACTCATCTTTCTCCTGTGTGTGTGTGTTTGTCCAGGTGGCTTCTCCCAGATGTACAGGTGTGTGTGTGACTGGTTGGGACTGCCTTACAAGGAGGAAGTGCAGTGGGTCAGTATCTGTCTAGAATCTAGTAGAATCTATGAAGATGCTCACTTTGGATCAGTCTGTTGTATCACCATAGCAGTGCGTTCGACGCTGACAGGATATCTTGTGTGCTCTGCCAGGATGTGGACACCATTTATCTGACTCAGGACACGCGGGAGCTGAACCTTCAGGACTTTAGTCATCTGGAAAATAGGTGAGTCACGGAGCCCAGTTTGCTACAGGATCTGGCTCTGTTTGGCTGCAGGCACTTCTCACGCGTGACATTGTGGGGGTTAAAGCAATGGCTGAGTGGACACATGAATGATGAATCATACAGTTCTGGGGTCTGTTTTTAGAGCACATGTTTACTGGAGAGACAGGAGGATAGGGTCTGGGGTAGTCCATCGGTGAACGTTATACAAAGACATGCACATTGACAACATAAAAGAGAAGTGAGCTGTGTTATTTTAAGAGCATTACTTGACTGTCACTTAACTGACATGACCTGTTTTCTCCCCCACCCGGCAGGGACTTGGTGGCCATTATCGCAGTTCTGGAGTATAACCAGTGGTTCACAAAGCTGTCCACCAAGGACTCTAAACTGGTGAGTTAATTTGAGCGTGGATACGCCCTCTCCTGTCTCCCCTCCCCGCAGAGGAGCCTGATGTTACTGTGTGATAAGACACGCGAATCCCTCAAAGACAATTGTCTCCATTACACACGCTGTCAGACCCAGCCCACCCCCACGCTTCTCATCCGAAATCTGCACCCTCCCACTCCCCACCCCCCTTCCACTCAGCCCCCAACCTCCTCCCCACCCTCCTCCCGCTCCCCCACCCCTCCTGTCTAGTGATTTATCACACACCTTCGTTCCCGTCCCTCTGGGCGCTGCTCCATCCGCTTTGCATGCTCTCCTCATGCTTGATCCTTTCTGACTGGGTATTTGTAGGGGAAGATGTTTACACAGTAATGGTGTATCTTATTATCCATGCAGACTAAGCTTGTCATATGAATAATACATGATATGTATGCTTTTCTCAGTTTCAGTGCAGTTAATTAATCTGGCCGAAGGCTTATTTGTGTGTGTAACTGGGCATTTTTGTATGTAAATGTCCTGTATTCGTTGACAAAGGAGCGTTGAGCCCTCATGGTCTGTTTGGAGGCCAGGTTACCATGGAAACCTGCACTGGGATGGGAACACAAAAGGTGGTGGTTTTGAGTGGAATTTGATGCGTTTCCCTGTCTGGCAACGGGACAGCACAAATAAAGGATAGCCTAAATGTTTTGCTTTCAATTATATGTGAGTGAGTAGCCAGCTAATCCAACTGTTTAGGGTGTCACAGATGTACATAATTGTATGGATATTACTGTCTCTGTCTGTGACCTTGCTATTGGTTAGTATTATGCTAGTATTAATAGTCATTATTATGATTATTATTAGTAATAATAATAGTAGTATTATAGTAGCACTATGTAGCATGCTACTGTAGCTAGTTGCACCATTATGATAGCTAGTAGCAATAGGTATAATGCTAGCTAGTAGCACTAGGTATTATGTTAGCCAGTTTGCACTAGGTATTATGCTAGCCAGATAGCACTAGCTATAATGCTAGCCAGTAGCACTAGATATAATGCTATCCGGTAGTGGGGTTCGGGGATAGAAGCTCCTCTGTACCCTGTAGTATACTCTCCTATCTGGGACATTCCATTAGACACGCCCACTCTATCTCCCAGAATCCCGTGACCCAGAATCACACCCCTCCCCTCTCTCTCCCTCTCCCTCCCCCTGCCCACCCGCCCACCTCCGCCCTCTCTCCATACTCTCCCTTTCTGTCTTTCTCACTCACTCTCTGTCTGTCTTTCTTTCTCTCTCTCCTCCAGTCTTTGTCTCTCCCTCCCTCTCCCTATCTCTCTCTCTCTGTCATTCTCTCACTCTCTGTCTTTCCATGCCTGGCAAAGAACAACAGCTCTCTCTGTGCCATCTCCCCTCTCTCTCGTCCTCCTGAAAGAGACGTCTCACGCACAATCCCTCCTCTGTTTGGAAACAATCAGCATGTTGCTGCTCCAAATGTGCCTCATACATGCGGAATGCCAATTAGCAGGACCAACACGATTTGCACAGTGACATTATTTTGATCTGTGTTTGTCTGATGAAAGTCAACAGATAACCCCAGCTTTATAACATTGTCCTGCAGACTGTGTGTGTGGGGGGGTGTGTGCGCGTGCATTCGTTTGAGTGTGAAGCAACAGGATAGAGAGGCAGAGGGAAATGGGTCAAAAGCATTAGAAAGCATGGCCCCGTATACATTTTTAATCTATCTTAAATGTAGTTAAATGTTGGCCACACAGCCTTTTTCTGTTAAATTCAATTTTTTATGTATAAATTATTCTGCATGTCACAAGATAGTTAACACAAACCGTAGTTTAGACCACATTTTTCTTTCTGTTTAAGATGAAAAGTAACTGATTGTTAACTCTATTATATGTGTTGCTTATCGGTTGTTAGCTCCATTATCTGTGCTGCTTATCTGTTGCGAAGTTAATCCATGTCTGAGCTCCTCAATAGAGCAACTGTACTGACTTTCAGTAAGGATGTCGTAAAGAAAGAGACTCTTAGAGACTAAGTCCTTGACCTTGTGATGCCTTCACGTGTGTGTGTGTGTGTGTCAAGTCGGCGGACGTGTGTGACCAGATCCTGAAGGTGGTGGCACGGTCCAGCCGTCTGGAGGACTTGGTTCTGGACAACGCAGGACTGAAAACGTGAGCCTCCGCTCTGTACCCAACCGCAAAGCCCATTTACCTAGCATGCAAATAAGCAAAGAATCAAACTGAATCAAACGGTTACGTTAAGGGTACTTGAATGTGCTGTGTAACTACATAGCAATGTCTGTAGTAAAGAACACGGTACTTACACAGGAACTGTTGTGTATTTACACTGCGTTTTGGTTTAGCGGTACAAGTTACTATACAAGTGAAACTTGCTGTGGGGGAGGTTGGGCTTTCCAGGACTAGGTAGATGTTAACATTGATCTTGTTTTGGTAACACAACCTTTTACTGCCCCTTTACAACATCCACTTACCCCTGACACCCCTCCCCCATATTGTGCTTTCGTACACATTTGAAATAATCTAAATTGCTAACACTTAATTCCATTAAACTACATAGGAATTGCATAATACCAACAATGCATTTACTATAGGTATTGCCATGAAGTTGAATGGTAGTTAATGTCACTTTTAATGTCAAATGTTGCCCACTATTTTATAGTACTGGCCTAGATTTACTATACTCTACCCATTGCTTTATTGCATTGTCATTTATTGGTATACTGTCCTGCTGTCTTCTCTGAAGGGATTTTGCTCAGAAGCTGGCTGGTGCTCTGGCCCACAACCCTGTCTCAGGTCTGCACACCCTAAGCCTGGCCAACAACCCCCTGGAGGACAGAGGTACCCGGCTCCCAGAACACACGCCACAGGGGACAGTCACACAGAAGACACAGAGACATTACATTTACTTTTAGTCAGTTAGCAGACGCTCTTATCCAGAGCGACTTATAGTAAGTACAGGTACATTCCCCCGAGGCAAGTAGGGTGAAGTGCCTTGCCCAAGGACACAACGTCATTTTGCATAGCCGGGAATCGAACCGGCAACCTTTTGATTAATAGCCCGATTCCCTAACCGCTCAGCCATCTGACCCCCCTGACATCTGACAGAGACAGCTGTGCACCTCTGTCCCCTGTTTCTGTTCAGAAGACACTGAGAGCTGCTCCATCGCTGAACGCAGCATGTTCTCATACTGTAGCCCTCAGGATGTGTCTGAGCTGAGTTCATAACATGTCAGTAGAGGGTATTCTTTAGATAAATTAGGAACAGCCTGAGGTTCTCTCTACTCCTTCTGTCTGGAGTTGAGAGAAGGTTGTTGAAACAAACAACATGAGTGTTCAGCAGAATGTTGGCTGGTTGAATATTTCATAAATCTATAAAGTCTAAAACTTATTCCGGTCATCATGAATTAAAGATACACCAAAAATTCTCATGTCAGATGCAGCAGTCTCCTGGTGTTACAATAAACTGCAAGATGCAGATATGAATAAACTGATATCATGGCTGATGTTTGAAATGAGGGTGTTCATGGGAATGTTGTTTTCTTCTGCAGGTATCTCTTCCTTGGGAGCACAGTTTGCCAAACTTCGTAAGGGGCTCAAGCATTTGAACTTCTCCA
Organism: Osmerus mordax; assembly: GCF_038355195.1. Classification (NCBI taxonomy): domain Eukaryota; kingdom Metazoa; phylum Chordata; class Actinopteri; order Osmeriformes; family Osmeridae; genus Osmerus; species Osmerus mordax. Next base: position 6,594,184 of record NC_090055.1, read on the forward strand.
AAACGTCATTGTCACCCAAAGGTAGATACATGCCTTTGTTTCTTGTGTTCATGTGCATTTGAAAGTTAAGTGTTTGTGCTTCCACACTATCAATGTCAAGCATGTTTCACCGAATTGTTTCTGCTAGCAGTTGAAGGTCCCAAAATGTCCAGGCTAACAATGCTTTTTTTCTTTTCTGGCATCGAAAAAAGCTTGCCTGAACTGAATGGTTCATAATAGATTGATGTCTATAAATCAGCCGGTCTTGCCAGGGTTCTGGCCCGTTTTAACGCACCTTAACAGCCCAGTATTTATCTATGTATTGATCCATGTCCCCCGGGAGAGCTGAGCCAGGTCTTCTCTCAAACCATACTGATGGATGGGAGTTTGGTCCTGGGAACACATTCTTCCCTCGTCCCTTCGCTCCTCCATTCCCTCTTAAAACCTTCTCCCACCCTCCCCCCATCCCTCTTCCCTTCCCTCCTCCTCCCTCCCTTCTCCCCACTTCCTTCCCTATGTGATATGACTGGACTTGTGTAATCCGGCCCAGCCCTGTGACGCACAGGCATACACAGTCAAATGCACGCTCGGAGGCACACACAGGCTTACTCAAAGGCATATGCACACACGCACATACACACAATTTCCTCCATCTCAAAGTAGTTATTTTTGTCTGCCAGCTGACAGCTCCTACTGCCCTTACTGCCTGCATCATGTCTGACTGAATCCCGGCATGAGTCACAGCTCTAAAGGTCAGAGTTCATATGAGCTTGGTCACGTGACAGGGGTCCAGCTGAAGGCCAACCCAAAGTCTAATCCTCACTACTTATCTCCGAGCACAGGGATGAGTCCTGACAGAACACAAGAACTAAGTAGTCTAACCTGTAAGTGTTCATAGACGAGAGAAGACGCCATAAAAAAATCCTGGAAAGCACATAATTGCGATTCTACTACAAGTGTCTCTCCATCCAGCGTGTGCTGTATCATTATTCGTACATATTATTCCTACTAATTAGCCATACTAAAACACTTCAAGTTTTCAAACAAATGCCACCATCAGCAGGAGGTCTTCTTGATGTGATTAATAAGCCTGGCCACTCTTATCTCCTCCCTCCACTATCCATTATTCATATCTGCAAATCTGGCAATTTGTCACCCTGGCGTCCTGCATCCTGTAAAGTGAGTGGGTCACTCACTTTTAATTGGATAGGGTGATTGTGCCCTTTAAATGTGTAGTTCTGAATTTTCAGCAGATTGCACAAATTCCCTCCCATTAGTAGTCTTTCACTGTGCTGAAGAAGGACTGAGAGAAAAGTCTAAACAGGGATCAGAGACCTCAGTGCTCTGCTGTGAGAGAAGAGCATCTACAGTCTCCATGTTGGCGTGTTCCCAGGAGTGCTCTCCTGGTGCTGTCTGGTTTGTGTGTTGTGGTTCATTGTGCTTTCATGTTGGAGTGATGACGCTCATGGTGCTGTCGTTCCAGGGGTGAACAGCCTCGCCCAGTCACTGAGTGCCAACCCTCACATCTCCAGCAGCCTCACCCACCTCGACCTCTCAGGGAACACCTTCCGCGGCGACGACATGCAGGTACGCAACACCCGCACGCACACACACACACACAGACACACACACACTAGCCATAACCCTCTCCAGGTGGATCCAGATCTGCATCAGGAACAGTGTGAGATGTTGTCATGACATGAGTCTGTGTTTTTTAATGAGCTACATGACCAGAGGTGCTGCTGGATGTCCTAAACTGGATCTAAAAAAAAGGAAAAAAGGACAAACAGCTTGGTTTGCATATCAATGATCTAAAACAGGGATGTGCAAGCACACACACAAACACACACAGAATGCATTTCTGGCTGATGCTACTATCAATACGGTCCTATTGATTGGTCGTGCGACACACTGCAGTATTGATGTCCTGTGGCTTTGTGTGGAGGCCCTGTTCGCTGGGTCCTAAATCAGTCTGGTTCAGGGCTCGCCTCCCCTACTACTGACAACTAACACTGCTGCCTGCAGACTGCAGCTCTGATTGGCTCGGTGTTTGATGGGTCACACACGTTCACCTCAACATTCTGTCAGCCCCCGATACAGCATCACTCAGGGTCCCCGTGGCAACCCATGTTCGATTCTGACCTCATGCACTGTAGATCATCACCTTGGGGGTCGCCACTGACAACCGCTACTATGGCCACCAGAGTGATATGTGGTCGGCAAGGAAGCAAATCATGATGGGTTGGCAGTGACTTTCATGGTCTGTTGCCATATACTAGATGCTGCTTGAGTGCAAGTGACATTCTGGTGCATCTTGTAAAGATTTATTTAAGATTGGGTTCAAATAAAATGTATGATTGGGAACTTTGTGGCTTTCCAAGAATTTCTACAGTTTCCTGGCCCAACCCAACAGCCTGGTGACCCTTGACCTGTCCAACACTGACTGCTCATTGGACCAGGTGAGTGAAGGACCGCCTTCTCACGTAGTTACTAGAATGGAGACACTGTGGAGTAAACATTTGACTGCCCGCTGTTAGGTTTAATCAGTTCTGTTCACTAAGGTTAGAGCACTTAAGTGTAGAAGTGTTTAATTTCCAAATACTTTCATACTATCTAAACACCATCATTGGTCCTATATGGATCCAGTTCTACTTTACGAATACAGTACGTGACGTTCTGACCTGGCCTCAGCCAAACACGCCTTATTGATTGTGTGATAAGCAGCAGCTTGTGCAGCTGCTGCAGACAGTATTGATCTGGTTGTAGCTCACTGCTGGCTGTTGCACTGCTTCACACAGATGTCCTAGTCATGGTTGTCCAACCATCCCCATTCATTACTTTATTACAACTCGCACACGTCTGAACGTTACAAATCCATAACAACCTTTCAGGTCTCAATGTGCCGATGTCTATAGAGGTAGATTTGTTTGGTAAAATAATCTTCTCTTGATTTATTGACACATAAGTGACTAATGTATTATTAGCCATGCTGTGTGTGGATGCTAGCAGCCAACCTCTCCCCTGTGTTCCAGTTGTGTGTATGCTAACAGTTAGCAGCTAATCTGTCCCCTGTGTTCCAGTTGTGTGTATGCTAACAGTTAGCAGCTAATCTGTCCCCTGTGTTCCAGTTGTGTGTATGCTAACAGTTAGCAGCTAATCTGTCCCCTGTGTTCCAGTTGTGTGTATGCTAACAGTTAGCAGCTAATCTGTCCCCTGTGTTCCAGTTGTGTGTATGCTAATAGCTAGCAGCTAACCTCTCCTTTATGTTCCAGGTGTGTTCAGCTCTGCTCAGAGGGTCCACCCAGCATCTCTCCATCCTCAACGTGTCAAAAAGTGTCTTCCCCCACAGGTGAAACACCCATTAAACTTGTGATATAGCCATACAGACACACACACACACACACACACACACAGACCTAACTGACTGTTCACATTGACATCGGTTTAGTGAAACAGTATCAGGTTGATCAGGAAGCTTCGGTCACTAATCGAGGGACTTAGATAACAGGTAAACGGAGAAATGTCACCATGGTAACACAATTGTCTACACTAAATCTGCATGCCAACGGTATTGTCCTACTACAACCACTGCTATCTGCTGATGAGTGATAGTCTAGAACTCCAGATTATGTAGACAGCGTTGGGTTTTTGCCCTCTGCTGTTTCCTACGTGTCTGTACAGTCTGAACCTGCTGCCTGACCAGAACACTCAGCTTGGACTCTGGCATTCCCCCAGGGAGGGGAGCAGCAGATGGACAGTGGCCCCCCTCATACCCCCCTCTCTCCTGTCCCCCTCCTACCCCTTCCCCAACCCTCCTGGTCCAGGACTGGGACATGGCAGAGTTAGTGTTGCGTGGTTACAGGCTACTTCGCTGTTATCTATACAGGATGTGTCTGTTTTGCCCTGTCTGGTTCTTTATCTCAGGAGAATGTTTTTGAAGTGCTCACGAAGCAGGACATGTCTCTCACCTCTCTTTGCCTTCTCTCCCTGTTGTGGCTGTGTGTTGTGCTGGGGGGGGGGTGTCCAGGAAGGGCAAAGATGCGCCTCCCTCCTTCAAGCACTTCTTCAGTAGTGCCATGGCTCTCAGCTGCATCAGCCTGTCAGGAACCAAGCTGCCCCCGGAGGCCTTGAAGTGAGGCTCTCTCCCTCTGCCTTTCATTCTCTTTCTATCTCTCTTTTCTCTCTCTTCTCTCCCCCTCCAGTATTTATAGTTACACAGATTCCAATCTTTCTCTTCTGTTCTCCCTGTGGTTGTCATTAATATTTTTTCACGATTTTAATTTGTAATCCTAATTTATTCTGACCCCTGTAAATGAAGGTTTTCTGTTGTTGAGGTTTTTATGCTTGTGTTCTGTGTGTCTGTGTAGGGCTCTACTGCTAGGACTGGCCAGTAACCCCAACTTGAAGGAAGTGTCTTTAGACATCAGCTGCTGTGAGGTAAGAGTCCTGATCTCCCCAGTGCAAGGACATGCTCAGGGAACCAAACCTTGTGTCTGTTTCTGTGTCTTCTTCGTGGCAAATCAACGTGATGGAAAGTGATCAGCTACACAGGAAGGGCGGTCCTCTCCAGGCAGCCCCTGGTACTTCATCATGGGGATTCAGAGGAAGAAGCTACCGGGCTAGATGTGTGTTTGTGGATTAGCAGGCTGGGCTACACCAGAGCAGCTCTGTGAGAGCGTGGTTTGAGGGAGCTGCTGTCTGCTCGCGCTCCAGGGCCCCAGAGCCATGTGTCTCCATGGTACCACGGAGCTAATTAACCACTCACCGTCTGTCAGAGAGAATATTCATCTGAATTTTGGATTAACATATGTAAACATCACAGCAATTTTTTTCCAACTGAGATTTGGTTTGTAGTCATGTGGATAAAGTAAACTGCACAAGCCCCCCTCAGATTCCAGTCTCTTTTCCAGATTTTTTGAACCTGATAGATTGCTTTGATGACTCATTTTGGATGAGAAAATATTACATTTGATCATGAAACATGATAAGGGAAGTTGAACTACCTTTGCCACAGAACTCTTTTATCTTTCAACCTATGAAGTTCTACTCTAACTTGCTTTGTCAGCTGATTCCCAGAGTGCTGATTGAACACATTTCCTTGCAATCACCAAAATGAGTTCCCTCCAAAACGACGCAACATGCCACTATTAAACAGAAATGTAATGGATCACTTGGCATCAAAACCATATAGACGGAGGAAGGAGATTGACTTTTTCTAATTGCTAATTTTGTCAAGCAACCCTGGCCTTCCACCCACACTTTAACACAGATTCAATAAAAAGGCTAAAGATAGCCTTTGATATTAAATTCCCTCCAACTTATCGGACTGTTTAATCATCCGTTTGTTTGAGACAGCTTGTCTCGTGTGTGTGTGTGTGTGTGTGTGTGTGTGTGAACAGTTAAAGGGATAGTTAGGGACTGCTTCTCTGCTTGATTGTGCAGTATGTTTAGTCTGTTGTAGGCTTGGCTCTCATATTTGCTGTTGTCTCCCCTCTTCACGCTGCTTTAAGCTTGGCCACTGTGTAAGTACTGTCCTCACCAGCCACCTGCACCTGTCAGTCACCCTCACTCTCATTGACCACCTGCGTCTAAGGTTTAGACCCTCACTTTAGACACACAGCGACAGATACACTCAACGATTAGTCTTCCTGTTTCTACAAACTGCTCTCCATGACAAATACACTCAGTAGTTAGTCTTCTTGTTTCATCTAGTTACCCTCTATGGTAGTGATCTTCCCTCTTCCACAGCTACTGTAGACGTGTTCCCCTTCTCTCTCCCTCTTCTCTCTCTCTCTTTCTCATTCTCTCCCTCTCACTTTTAAATAATATACATGTTTCTGATCGCTCTCTGTTATCGGCTACTGTAGACATGCACCTCATCTCTCTCTCTCTCAACATGCATCTCATCTCTCAGTTGATATGGGTCTCATCTCTCTCTGTCTCTCTCTCTCTCTCTCTCTCTCTCTCTCTCTGTCTCTCTCTCTCTCTCTGCTCCTCAGCTGCGGTCTGGAGGCTCTCAGATCATGGAGGGCTGCATCGCTGAGATCCCCAACATCTCCAGCCTGGACATCTCAGACAACGGTGAGCAACAGTACCAGGTCCGTCAGCCTGTCAGCACAGGAGGCCCCTCTCCTTTCCAGCTTTTTGACTGTGATGTGTGTTGCTGCAGGCCTGGACTCGGACCTGTCCACTCTGCTGGTGTGGCTGGCCAAGAACCGCTCCATCCGACACCTCGCCCTGGGCAAGAACTTCAACAACATCAAGTCCAAGTAGGACTAGGGAGGGATGGGGTGAAGCAGACACACATTTATATTACATTGAGTCATTTAGCAGACGCTCTTATCCAGAGCGACTTACAGTAAGTACAGGGACATTCCCCTGAGGCAAGTAGGGTGAAGTGCCTTGCCCGAGGACAAAACGTCATTATGCACAGCCGGGAATCGAACCGACAACCTTCTGATTAATAGCCCGATTCCATAACCGCTCAACTATCTGACTCCTCGTACACACACACACACACACAAAAACATGTCTGCACAAACACACACACTGGATATGATGCCATATGCTACTATTTGTAATTCAAAATTCCAAAGGTGTACCTAACATGCTGCTTGTGGTTTCCCTCAGGAACCTGGCTCCTGTATTGGACAATCTGGTCCACATGATACAGGAGGAGGAGTCGGTGAGTTCTTCCGTTTCTGGAAAGGAGGGGGGGGCGGGGGCTGTTATCTGACGGTGCAGGTACAGACAGTCTAAGATAACCCCCGCCCCCTGGAGGGAGGGGGGGGGGTTAGGGGTGTGAAAGGCTGGAGAGTGAGGGATGATGAGTAGGCCAGGGAGGGATAGTCTCGGTGGGGCAGGGAAGGATGCTGTCTGCTGGGCTGGGATGGATGGATGAGGTGGGTGGGTGGGCGGGGGTCTGGTTCTGTCTGTGTCCCTGCTGTGTGGATCAGACAGCCCACTCTGACACCACACAGGGCTGCAGAGATAAGCATATGTTTCCTTTGACAGCAGATCTTCTATGTGGTCAGTCGTGGTGTGTGTGTGTGACATGTATTAACAGTCTGAGAGGATGCTGGGTCTCTAAGCTGTGGCTATGGGATCTGGCAGCTTAATTCATATCAGTGTAGAACAGCAGCTTTCAACTGGTCTGGAGCCTGGAAGAAGAACATGTAGAACCTCAGGCTCATTTGTATTTCGGAGTTTGGAAATCTCACTTCTGCCGGGTCTGTCACGCTTGACATTGGACGGTTGGCCAAGGAGGGGGTAGAGGGGTTCTCACTACTGTAGAGTAGAGAGAAAGAAAGACAGTTTAGTAGTCTCCACTGCAGCATATTTTCCCAAAATGTAGTGGAGTAAATAGTTTCCCTGAACCCAGTTAACACCTCCCTCCTCCACATCCCTCCAGCCCCTGACCTCCCTGTCCCTGGCCGATTCCAAGCTGAAGACAGACCTGACCATCGTGCTCAACGCCCTGGGCAGCAACAGCAGTCTGACCAAGCTGGACATCAGTGGCAACGCCATGGGAGACATGGGGGCCAAGATGCTGGCCAAGGCCCTGCAGATCAACACCAAGCTCAGGTGAGGGTCAGAGGTCAGGGAGATGCCGGCTGAGAAAAACTCAGAACACATGGCCATTCAGATATTTAAAGGATATATCAACGGTGTACAGTGGAGATGCGAGTGTGTCTGAACTGCTTGTTTAAAGTGTTCTGACTGAGCACTGTGTGTGTTGTACAGGACGGTCATCTGGGACAAGAACAACAGTAGCCCTCAGGGCCTGCAGGACGTAGCAGCAGCATTGGAGAAGTAAGTGTCACCGTGAAACCGTCTGTTACTGATGGGTACATTCATACAGCTGTGGTCTGGAACATTAAAATCATCAGAGTCTGTTTGACCACCCTGGAGAGTCTGCGCCATTCGCACTGAAATAAGAAACGCCGTAAATGGAAATGTATTCATAAACCAAATAATATATCAAAACCCCTAACCAAGACATTCCAATTTGAATTGGCTATCAGATGGATTTTTCATATTCAGCATGGGACATGAATAGTCATATCTATTCGAAAATATAAACACACCATGTGAAACCAATGAATAAATGATGTCTACTCTACTTCCTACTACGGACACAGAACATGAACAGTTCTTTTGAGCAATAATTCACATGTAACTGATACTCACTGGTTCCAATAAAGTTTTGATGCCTTCATCCATTGCTTGGTGTCGCCCCACAGGAACTACACTCTCCGCTTCATGCCCATCCCCATTGTGGATGCCTCCCAGGCCCTGAAGACCAGCCCAGAGAAGACTGAGGATGCACTGCTTAAGGTCAGCCGTCTGGCTACGCAGTCTCCAGAAATCACGTCAGCCTGATCAATACTGTTGTTATGTGTCCGTGTTGTCAGAGTCCTGTTCGAACTTCACCAAGGGTATTCAATGCCTTCTCCTTCCCGTTTCCAGATAGAGCACTGCCTGTACAGGAACCACGAGACCAGGAAGTACCAGCAAGAACAGGCCTATCGGCTGCAGCAGGGCATCGTTACGACGACCACCCAGCAGGTCAGCCTCCCCAGCACGTTCTTCTTCACGTTGAATTAGCATTTCAGTCCTGGTGTAATGACGGCAGTGACTGGATGAGGACAGACCACGTGTGTCTGTGGTTTGAAGGTCGACGCGTCGAGAGGGGGTTCCCTCTCGCCTGAGAGGCTTCAAAAGAGCGTCTGATGAAAAGTGAAGGAGGCTTTTGTTTTGTAGTTAAGGTGCTTTGAAGTCCCCCTTCGTCTCATCTCTCATGCTTCATCTTGAGAAAAGTGAGATGTTAGAAGGCATGTGGTTCGTTGCAGGAAACCGCCCTTTATTTATCCTTAACTTTTCCTTCTCCGCCTTCTCCTCCTCCTCCTCCACCCCCTGCTTCCCCTGCAGATGATTGACAGGATCTGTGTGAAGGTCCAGGACCACCTGAACTCTCTGAGGAACTCGGAGACGGACGCCATCTTGGAAGACGTCAAGGTGGCAGAGAACCTCATGAAGGATGCCAGGAACTCCAAGACGGTGGGCGGAGCCAGCAGAAAACCACCCTGTGTTTTTAATGTTCCACTGCTATTGTAATGGACACAATACTCCATAGAACTAGTTCTTCACTATATACTAATAGTTTACTTCAAAAGGAGTTTAAATCAGTCTTACAGGACATCAGCCTTTGGTTTCTACGGTTGTAGCTGTCTGTTCTGTACCTACATGACCATGAGTCTGACCCTCGACCCCCCCCCCCCCTGCATGTGCACAGCTGCTGCCCAACCTCTACCACCTGGGCGTGGCCTCCAGGGAGGAGGTCAACGGAGCCTCCGTCGGACCAATCCAGGAGAAGCTGGAGTCCATGGCAGGAGAGGTCGCCAGGGTCATGGACGAACAGCTCCAGGTAGGGTCAACAAGTAGGTCAAAGGTTAAAGTGCCATTAGGTAAGGTCTGCGGGGGTCACTGAGAGCGGCTGTTGTACGGTAAGGTCAGGTCAGCCGTTTCCTCCCCTCAACATTGTTCCCAGCAACCCAGCCTTCGGGCCATGTTGTTTATATTCCTGGGATGTCGTTTATATTCCTAGGATGTGGTTTATATTCCTGCGACGTACTGCCTGCTGAGCTTACACTGGGGTAAATGTTCTCTGACAGGCTGTCGGCCAGCACCATGGAAACCTCGCTGGAAATCTGTCAGTTTCATCCTCTCTCGTCATGTGATGAATTGGGTGGCTAAGATTACAGAACAGGACTTTTTCCTGATGAGAATGTGTCATGAAGTAGCTGGCTCAGTCGGTGCTGTAGTCTGAGGAAAGCTTATATCCCTCTAGTCCGGTGTGGCCTCCACAATCTCTCCTGTTGGTCTATTGATTTAATCTGAGCTGCAGCCTCCTGCTCGTACACACACACACACACACTCTCTCACACACGTAACTACACGCATACACGAAACCAAAGATACACAAACATGTACACACACTTTACGTCCCTGTAAAGGAAGGTTAATTTCCTTTAGTTAATCTAACCTTGGGGGGAATTATTTCATTCAGCCTTAACACTCAGGCAGCCAGACACCCTGACAGGCAGGCTGGGAGGAGCAGAGCAGGCAGCAAGCACAAATACCATCACTGGAAAAGCAGTCCACCAGCCATTACAGACCATGTAGTATGTAGAGAAGAAGAAGAAGAGACCTTATCACCTCCCCGTCTCCCGTGTCCACGCCCTGACGGTTACACACGCTGTGCCACGATCCATGGTGACCCCCCCCCCCCCCCCCCCCCCCGCCACCCCTCCCCCCCCAGAGCCTGCTGGAGTCCATGGTGGACGCGGCCGAGGGCCTCTGCCCCCACGTGATGAGGAGGACCGACCTGAGGCAGGACCTGATCACAGCCAGCACCGCCAAGATGGTGGTCCCTCGCAGCTTCGTCAGGGACACCCTGCTGGAGCAGTCCGGCGTTGACATCATCAACAAGATCAGGTGACGGGGCAGCCACACTGGGGGTTGGGGTGAGGGAGGGGGAGAGGGGGAGGGGCAGGGCAGGGTAAGGTGGGGTGGGGTGTTTGTGAAGGAATGGAGATTTATGCTTGGTGCTACCCACAATGTATTGGTATAGCAGTTAGTCGAACAAAAGAAGGTGAAGTGTGTGTGTGTGTGTGTGTAGCTTGTGTGTGTGTGTGTGTGTGCGTGTGTGTAGGATGTGTACATGTGTATGTATTTCTGAGTGTATTGCATGTCGTCCTCTCTCCCAGTGAGGTGAAGCTGAGTCTAGCTTCCTTCTTGTCAGACCGCATCGTGGATGAGATCCTGGAAGCACTTTCTGGCTCCCAGCACACACTGGTATGTTCACACACACACTCACAAACTCTCTCTCTCACACATACACACACACACACACACACAGCTACTTAAATAAACATACAAACACTTTTAACGTGTATTTGTAATGTTTGTGTGTGTGCATGTGTTAGGCGGATCACCTGGTACTGCGAGGCCGGCCCCTGGTCAAGCAGGGCTCTGTGGACCTGGAAGTGCCCGAGGAGAGAGTTCCCAAACGGGGCTCCACAGAGCTGCTGGAGGCGGAGAGGCTGGACGACCTGGAGACCTGCATGGTAATGTCGGGGGCTGGGAGATGGAGGATGGAGGAGGGGGATGGAGGAGGAGGGGGGGATGGAGGGATGGAGGAGGGGAGGATGGAGGAGGAGGAGGAGGAGGAGGGGGGGATGGAGGAGGAGGAGGAGATGGAGGAGGGGGGGATGGAGGGATGGAGGAGGGGAGGATGTGTAATGAGAAGCAGCATGGGTGCCTTCCTGTCAAGCCTGGTTATACAGGCTCTCTGGTTAGTTTAGGATATCAGGCACAGGACCTCACCACTCGACACACCAATTAGGAACCCCGGTACTTCTCATGAATGAGATATAAGGCAGCAGCACATGCTCTGGGAGCCAGACTGGGCCTTGTGTGTGTATCTTCACACACTGCTACCTTCATACCTGTGTGATGTTGGAGACCTGTTCTGTTTGCTACCAACAGCAGTGTTTCGCTATTTTTGTCTGCCTGTTTCATAAAGGCATCCTATACCCAGTCAGTTCTACTCTTCTTCTCATGTTAAAATCTTGAAATCTTTCTCCATCTCTCTGTTCTCATCCTGTCCCTCTCTCGGTTAATACCCCCCTACTAAAGAGTTAACTTTCCAGTCCTCTCTCTGAATCTATAGAGCCTCTCAGTGACTCTTGTCCTGCCTCTTCTCTTTACTCTTCTCTTATTTCCTCCTTACCTCCATCCCTTCATCCCTCCTTCCCTCTTTCTCCTTCAACCTTTGCTTCATGGAGACTCTATGCTGCAGTGTAAGTATTTCTGGTCTGTCACTGTCCTTACTCTCTCTCTCTCTCCCTTTTTTCTTTGTCTCCCTCTCTCCCTCTCTCCTCCTTTCTCTCCCTCTAGCTCTCTGCCTGCCTGTCTGTCTGTGCTGTAAAGCTGTCACTGTAGCATTAGAACCAGCTCTGTTCATCACCCCTCCCTCTCTTCTCTGGTGCGATGCCAGAACCCTCCTGTCCATGCCTATCAGGTGTTTGGGAGTCCCGTCTTCAAACCCAGATTAAAGCCCACGTCCATCAGTGGATATGAGAGAGCTCCTAGTCTCTGGACAGGCTTAATCTGTGTCTGGGGACCCAACTCTTGAATAGATTAAATCTCGGCTGTCTTTTCAAGTGCTCACAGCTGGAGGTTTCATCCGCTTGGTGCTTGACGTCCTGCAGCAGAGTTTCAGCTACTTCAGCTTCCTGCTCTGCCTGCAATAGCAAAACCCGGGGTCAGCATTGGGTTGTTACGAAGCCATGATTAACTCTATTTATAGAACGCTCTGTTGATTTGAGTGGAACTGGACGTTCCGTCTTCCCAGCTGCGTTTCACCCAGATCCGCTCTCTCCTGCGGTCAGCTAGCTGTCCATGTCCCACAATGCACTTCTCCACGCAGCCTCCATCCACACTGCTCTGCGGGCGACCGCACGCTTGTGTTTCTGTGCCCCACACTCACCTGGTCACGCCTCTCACTCACCTGGTCACGTAACGCACTCACCCTTAGTCAGGTTTCAGCAGGGCTCTGACAAAGGTCAGATCATGAGACTTCATTCAGATCGCACATGTAAGAATGACAACAGACTGTGTCTGAGTGTGTCCACACAGATCCCCTCATCAGTCTGTTTTGATAACTACATTTTTACTCCAGCCTTTGTTGATCTGTGGTTATCGTGTGTGTGTGCCTTACAGATGACACCCAAGTCCAAAAGGAAAAGCATTCACAGCCGAATGCTCCGACCGGTGTCTCGTGCCTTCGGTAAGTCTGCTAAGTACCTAATGTTTAGTCATTTTCAAGTAGCCCGATTTGGATTCCCTCAAAACGAGATCTGTCTGGCTGCACTTTAACCTTGTAGCATTAATTCAACTCCAGTCCAAAACCTGAAGATGCTTTTCCGACCCAACACAGTACTGTGTATACACAAGCCCCTGTACCAATATGCCTCCACTTACCGACAGCCCTTCTGTCCAATAGAGATGGAGTTTGACCTGGACAAGGCCCTGGAGGATGTTCCTGTGCATGTGGAGGACCCGCCCACCTCCGTGGCCCCGCCCAGGCAGGAGAAGAGGAGGTCGGGGGCGTCGGCCTCCGTGACGGAGCTGCCCTCTGAGGAGAGCAAGAAGCTTCAGCACTTTACCAAGCTGAGGCCACGCAGGAACAAGAACAAGACCACACAGTCCAGCAAGAGCCCTGTAAGAACAATACAATAGTATCAAGGATCGTGTGGTAGAGCATGTGGATCTTTCCCAGACTGTCGAACCTGGCAGCAGTGGTCTGAGTTGTTCCCTCTCCCTCACAGCAAATCACCAGCACCCCATCACAGGACGGGGAGCAGAACGGCCTCATGGGAAGGGTCGACGAGGGCGTGGAGGAATTCTTCTCCAAGAAGGTCACCAAAATGGACTCCAAGTGAGGCTGAAGCTGTTTGCGGGTGGCTGCTCCCAGCTCATTGTGTTCTCTGCTGCAAAAGGTTTCTGACCTCTCTCTGTCTCTCCCCACCCATCTCTCAGGCGCTCCCTGAAGAACCAGGACTCTCAGGATGGAGAGAAGAAAAAGAAAGGTGGCTTCCTCAACCTCATCAAGTCCCGCTCCTCCAAGTCTGACAAGAACCAGGCCTCAGCCCCAGCTTCTGTCCCAGCCCCCTCTCCAGCCCCAGCCCCTGTGGCTGCAGTACCAGAAGAGCCCTCCTCCCCTCGGGGGGTGCTAAAGAGCCCGACACCCGAGCTGCCCAAGCCTAAGGAGAGTAGGGGGGACACCAAGGTGGAGAGTAAACAGGAGAGCAGGGCGGAGGGCAGAGGTGGGGGCAGGGGGGAGAGCAGGGATGACGGTAAGGGGGAGGGCAGTAGCCAGCCCACGGACTACAGCAGCAGCTCTGACCGCTCGGAGGAGCTGCGGACGCCGGACTCCATGGATGAGCCCTGGGAGGGCGGCGAGGGGCGGGGCAGCCCCCAGGGAGGCCGGCGCTACGGGGTGCAGGTGATGGGCAGCGGCCTGCTGGCAGAGATGAAGGCCAAGCAGGAGAGGAGAGCTGCAGGGTCACACAAGGTGGGAACGTCGCTCTCTCCTCCACGTACACGGGCAAGCACCTAGCTGTACGCTAATGCGCTCCATGCACGCACACACATACACACACTACCAAACCACCTCTGTAGACTCACACAGCCATCAGAGACCGTGCCAAGGCTGTGAATTATCTGTGTGTGTGTGTGTGTTCAGGCCTTGAGGGCAGACCAGATGGACCATACTCAGATTTCACCTCCCATTGGCTATCTGGGGGAATCACTGCCATCACACACACACGTACACACACACACACACACACACACACACACAGGCACACAAACCTTCGAAGTGATCACATATGCTCCAGTACCAGTGGTCAGGAATGGATTTATGCATGGAAGCTTCTTCACACTTTATTCTTTCAGCCTGCTAAACTTGTCTTTCTGCTACTCTGCCCTGCTACTGTGGACTGGCCCCTCCGTGTTATAGTCATATTCTGGCTTAATGAAACTGTCCACTTTCACTTGTGAACTGTGTGTGTGAGCATGTGTATGTGTGTATCTGTGTCGCTCTGGATAAGAGCGTCTGCTAAATGACTAAATGTATGGGTGCGCGCCTGTGTGTGAATAAGAGGTTTATGGTGTTTGTACGAGCTCTCCCTGACCTTGTATCACTAGGCAGAGCCATGCCTGCCATCTGCTTAAAAAGGCTGTTTGCCCTAGAGTGTGTGTGTGTGTGTGTGTGTGTGTGTGTGTGTGTGTGTGTGTGTGTGTGTGTGTGTGTGTGTGTGTGTGTGTGTGTGTGTGTGTGTGTGTGTGTGTGTGTGGGGGGGGGGGGGGAGTCGGGGGGCGTGTGCCAAGCCCATTTTCTAATACAGATCGCCACCTACTGTTCAGATATATTACACATCTTTGAATAACCCAGTACGAGTTTGCTAGCGTGTGTGTTTTACTGACCAGCTGTGCTGCCTGTTTCCAGGGTCAGGACCAGCCAGCCAGCCCAGACAGCAGTGGGACAGGTTAGTAGACTCCTGACTTCTCCATGCTCCATCTCACAGATAGTTGTCACATGTGATCCATGTGACAGTGAGCAAGTCTAATGCACTCAGTGATGGCCCTACTTGTGTTATACACTGGCTGTGTGTAATCTGTTACCTCCTGTGTGTGTGTGTGTGTGTGTGTGTGTGTGTGTGTGTGTGTGTGTGTGTGTGTGTGTGTGTGTGTATAATCAGCTAAGCCCCCCCCACCAGAGAGCAGGTCTCCCAGTGGCTCCATCAGGACAGAGGCGAGGGTGTCCCCTGAGAGGCCTCCCACTCGTGGGGCCGATGCCCGTCCAGAGGCAGCCTCCAGAGTCCGGAGCCCCTCCTCCATGACGGGCCATGCCAGCCCCAAACCCCCACCCCCCCAGGGGGCCAAGCCCAGCCTGGCTGCCCGGCCCTCCATCCCCCAGAAACCCCGCACCAGCAGCACTAGGAGCATAGGTAAGCCCTCTCACGCCACACTGCTGCTCTCTGGGGCGGTGTTCTGAAGCCCACCAGCACTGCGAGGTGATGCCCTTTCTTTGTTTTTTCAGACGAGTCCTCTGGCCTCAAGAGGGCGCCGTCGGAGAAGGAGGGTCCTTGCAGCCCCCTCCTGGGTAGCTCGGCGAGTAAGACCAGCCCAGCAAAAGAAGGTAGCAGTGTGTCCCAATACCCATACTACCAAGCTATAGTAGTTCAGTTGCTGAATAGTTACTTTATAAGTATTTAAGGATTAGATATCCAGTCGTTCACATTGTCTTTGGTTGAATCCCATTTTGCCCATTTGATGCAGCTGCTTTTGGTTTGAATCTGTCCGTGTGAGATGCGTTTATGTCTGTGTTGTATTTATGTGGTGTGTTTGCCATGCACCCCCTTGCTGTGTCCCTCCATCGGAAATCTGAGCCTTTCAGATTCCTCAAGATCAGTGTCTCCCCCTCCTGCTAGTGGTAGCTTCCACAGCCCCGCTGAGGGGTTACGGGCCAATCACCGTGATCTTGATAAGCAATAACAAATCAAATAATTATACATGATTGGTTGTAGATTAGATGTTGGACTCATAGGAGTCCATATTCAAGAGTTTCAGGCTGATATGAGAGATGATGGGTATGTCTGTGCTAGCAGATGTGCTTACAGGTGAGCATGCTAACTGATTGACAAGTTCTAAAGCTCAGACTCCGCCCTGTCCCAGTAGACCAGGTGGGAGACACTAGCGTATTTGATTCCGACCAGGAAGTGGAGCTACCTGTGGCCAGGGTCCGACACTCCCCACAATCATCCTGCAGCACTGCCTCCGCAGAGGAAGTGGGCGAGCATGAAAGCAGGAAGTCCCTCCCCCGGCCTGGTTAGATCCCCCTTCTCCTTCACCCTTCACCCTATCACCGCTCTCCTCAACCAAGTTGCTTCTAGATACGGATCTGGGATCAGTGCATCTTCTCTAAATTCAGACTATGACCATCAGGGACAAAACCTAAACTGACCCTAAATCAATATCCAGGGACAACTTCCTCCTTCTAAGTGTTGCTCAATGTCCTCCTCCCTGCTCATCCTCCTCTCCATCCTTCCTCTCATCCACTGTCTCTGCTCATCCGTCTCTCATCCCAGGAGCGGGTCACAGCAGTCAGAAACATTATTGCACTTCTCAACAAAAGATTTAGTTTGACTGTCTTTTAAGTTTTCCATAATGACGTCTGCTGTTGGTGATCCTTTCCAACCAGCATCTAAGACATCGATACTTTCAAAGAGCTGACATGCTGAGCTGAATAACAACTAGCATCCGTCTAGTTATTGTCTCAGTACGCATTTGAAAGATGTCTTGCTGCTTGTTTGAAAATCTGCTGTATTTTTCATTACAAAACCTTTCTTACTCATTTTATGATTATTTTAAAAGTGTTTTATGTGTGTCATTTATAATCTCAGTATTCACATATTTTTCTACTCCATATTAGGTGTATATTAGTAGTATATGTAGTATACGTACATACAAGGGAATTCTAGTGGAAGCTCTTTGTTCTAAATCGGTAGCCTACAGCGCCCCCTGTTGTTCCTGATATGTACGGCATGTCGTCTTGTCCCAGGGAGGTCAGCCAGTGTGTCTGACCCAGCCCAGCGGTCCAGCCCCAGCCGCACCACCTCCAACGACCACAAGACCACAGAACTCTCCCCCAAGCCTGACAGGAAGGACCGGGGCCCGGGGAGGAAGACCTCCGACTCCGGGGAAGAAGCAGACAAAGACTTTATTTTCATATGAGACAACTTACTGTACGGGGATTGACCAGTCCTCTGCACCTTATAGAAATACAAGTTCTTTGAAAGGCCATTTCCATGCAAGTGAATTCGAGGATAAAAGGTTCATTCAGAGAGTTGTATTTCTATGCATGGTACTAGAGTAGCTTTCTGACAGTCGTCTCAACCTGCAATCAGGAAAACCTAAGCCTAACCTAAGCCTCTTTCAGCCTCTGTAGCCTCACCCCCAGCCTCTGTAGCCTCAGCCCCGGGCTCTGTTGATCTGGGACAATTAGAGAAGTAAATGACCAGAAAGCATGTATTTCTATTTGTGATTGAGGTGCTTTTGATTGGCCTCTCAGTTGGCACTTATTGTACCAATCCACTGGTGTCACGGCAGTGGGTGAGACCAAAATCAAGTGCATCCGACGTATTTGACAGTATTTGCAAATACAGGCCAACCATAACCACTGTACTGCACTGTGCTTTAACTGTAACGCTGTGTTAGCTCTGAGAGCTGTTTAGGCTCTATGACCTTTTTAATGCTTCCAAGAGGACTGTAGTACACTTGAAATAACCCTAGTGATAACCTGGCTGCAGCACTGTTCTGATCCTTGCAGTGTGTGCCATGTTACTGTGGAACAGCATCCTTGTTAAGGGGAGGACCTCCTCTGATTACTCAGATACCTGGCTGTGTGGCTGGAGGACAGACTCTAGATGAAGGACTGATTCTGTTCCCAGTGTTTTTGTTCAGAACTACCTGGAGAACCTGAGTGGAGTAGGTAGCCTAGAGTATGCCAGCTCACCACAGGAGCAGCCAGACATGTCCACATGCACCTTTCTACTGCTGCTGCACCTTGTCCAAGATGGTGTCTGTTCGGTTTGTAGTTTTTTCTTTTTTTCTTTCACTTCCTTCAGGCAAAAGGTATTTTTGATGTCATGTATTTAAAACATATGTTTCCGATGTTACACAAACTAATGCTTTGCTCTTCTACTTTATGTTCTACTCTGTGTATCTTAACTTGGTTTGGGGTGTAAAAGCAGCTGGCTGTGTTCTGTTTGTCATGTAAAACAATGAACTTGTGTTAAATCTTTGAGATTAAAAGGAGAACAGCAGGAGGCTCGGTGAAAGCCATGATTGTGTGTGGGCTACTTGTGTGTCCAATATGCATGGTGTGACCAAGGTGTACTGTATGTATATATGTGCTTTCATACATATGTATGTGTGTTTCTGTCATATGCACGTCTAATATATACACTATGTTTAGAATAAACATACTGATATATATGCACACACATGTGTATATGTACACAAAATCCTATTTTGATTATGGTACTAAGCACACTACAAAATGTATGTATAATTTATTGGGTTAAAAACTGTGGCTGATGGTGTTTGTATGCCTTTTATTTTAAGTGTACATTGTGTTAATACTACAGAAAGTGATTGTCTTTTGTTTTGTCATTAATCTTAATACACAATCAATTATTATTTTCATGACAAAGATCAAGCAAATCGTAGATCTTTAATTTGTCGTTTTTAAAAGAAAAACTGTACACGTATCACTGTTGCTCTTCCTCTCAATTATTTTGTTAGGCTGTATTGTCCATTTTTTAAATGCATAAATACATTAATGTTTTACTAAAGCATTCTACTGTATGTGGACATTTCCTTATGTGAATATTTATACCAATTAAAATAATTTTACAGGCTGCAGATATGATCATTCAAATTGTATGAAATTGGAGGTTTCTGTTGGAGTTAAAAAAAATAACCCTCTAGGTGTGGTGCTTGAACTTTTTACGGCTCAGACGCACAGAAGTGCCAAATATGATAGTTTGCTGTCCAACATGTATTTACCCCAAATAAAATGTCATGTGCATTTTTTTGTTTTACTGTACAGTGACGAATGACACTGTACGCTTTTCAGTTTTATTCATAAACGTCAGAAGGAGGTGTGGTTTGAGAATTGATTGCATTCAGGGGCCCATATTTTGAGTAAGTTGAAAGCCAGACAGCAGTTGACTTCACATTGTGCGTCGGGTAGTTATATAAAGATATCGCTATGGAGTGCGCCTTTGATAACTTGGATGCAGCAGGTTTCCTGGCAATTTGGCAACACTTCGATGCCGACGGTGAGAAGGATGGGGAATGTATTTAATCATAGATTAAACATTTGAAATACTCGAAGATTTCATACGGAAAACAGCCTAAATTTGGGACGTCACAATGTAATTGTTTGAATTGTGTCCTTATATATGTAACTTTCCAGATAATGGTTACATTGAGGGTAAAGAGCTGGATGACTTTTTCCGTCACATGATGAAGAAGTTGGGTCCAGGGGTAAGTCAGCTGGTGTTCAATAATTTGTAATGGAATCAAATCATGACCAATGCAGATGAACCATCGCTTGCGCGCCTTGATTTCCTGAAGATCATCCAAACTTCCTTTATTTAACTTACTGGTGACTGTAGTGAATTGGCTACATATTAATTTAATTGTAGTCAAACGATCTCATTATTAGTGTATTCAACTTAATCATTTAATTTGTGAGTATTAATAAAGAACAGGAAGGACACTATACATGTCAGGATGTTAATTTTGGATGTAAGTAAATAAACTGTTATATTTTTCAGTATTTTAACCCGTTCTCAAAAACAACATCTGCTTGCCCTTTTCCTAAGTGACTGGTTGTGCTTTGCAGATGGTTGCGGGAAAACATTATGTCCGCGGGGTTGGTCAGGGAAGAGCTCACAACGTACTGTATTTAAGCTTGTGCAGGTCAACTGTGCGCAAAGATATTTAAGGCATTTTGTTTTATGTCAATGTTAGCCTAAGTTTATGATACAGTGAAATTCAATAAATCAATACCAGCAAAAAACTCATTCCAATGTTAATGAAATATATTCATGCATGTCCACTGCCAGGTAATATAGCCAAGCTCTATAATTGGAACTGAAACCATTGTGGGGGAAAAAAAAACATTATTCATTAACCAACCGTTGCTAAGCAGCACCTGGCTGACCAGAGATTCTGGCTCCTGTAAGTCTGCAAGTGGGTGTTTTTAAGTGTACTGACCCCTCTGCTGGTCCTGTGTTAATGTCATACATCATACACTGACATACTAAGATACAGTTTACACTCTGACACACTACCTCTGTAATCAAAGTTACAGTCTAGTGTCTACTACCCACTGATGAGCTACAGTCTACACTGATAAGATACATTCTACACTTTGATAAGCTACAGTGTGTAGTATAAGTTATGCCTACAGTCTGGTAATGGTAGGCTGAATGATTTATTGTATCAGCTCGTCATTTGCTTGGAAATTATTCCCTTAAGTGGTTCTTAGGGAAGCACCTTTGTCCAATAGCAACGCCATTTTACATTGACCTGGCGTTGACACATTGTGCTAACATATGTAATAAGGGTGAAGTAGTCCGCACAGACAACAGCATCCATATCTGACCTTGGCCTGCTGTCGTCTATCTGCTTTTGTGGTCATGGTAACTGGCTGATTAATGACACCAGTTCCATGTCCAGGTGTTGACCCCTGCTCTGTCCTTCCAGGAGAAGGTGACGGAGGATAGGGTCAAGAGACTGAAGCAGCGCTTCATGTCAGCGTATGACGTCACTGCAGATGGACGCCTGCAGATCCAGGAGGTATATTAGAAGTCTAACTATTAATGGATTCATCCCGTCCATCTTTCCCTCTTTGTCTCCATCCTTATTTCTTGAACCTCCCTTCCCTCCATCTCCTTCTCTCAGTGGTTATCCCCTTTGTGGTGGAAGCTTTTTTTCCCCCAGGGACTTGCTGGAGCTGTGCTCCCTGTGGTTCAGAGTAAAGAGGTTGAGGTGGACTGTGGTTCAGAAGAGTAAGAAGGGTGAGAGGGACTCTAGACTGCACTTACAGATGGACTAATGAATAAGCAGAGTGGCCCACTATCAAGACTTCCCCCTGAAATCTATTCATTCCCTCAAGAAATGAAAGCAACCCTTAAAAAATAACAGAAGACTTCTTCTTTCAGTTTTGTACTCTTCTTTCAGTTTTGTACTTGGAGCTAAAATCAATAGCTGTCCATGTTCTGATTCATTGTTGTAGAGGTTAAGTAGATTTGATGAACCTTCTGTATCTGGCAGGCTGAAATTTTATGGAGCCTTTTGTGTAATGTACAGCAAGAGCCCACTGCCAGACACAACCAATGAAAAGTTTAGCTACTGGAATTGATTAGATGTGGTGCCACATACAAAAGGGCTTGTCTGTACGACTCTCTTAGAACAACATTAGAGCTGGTTTATAGTTATTTTATCATAGAAAACAAAATTGCCTAAAGCCGCACATAATATATTAAATTATATATAAAAAGCAACCAAAACAGACCCAGAGGAGACAACCTACAGTATTATAGTACCACTGTGGTGCTTATATGTGTGTTGGACATACTGTAGAAGTCATCTCTTCACTCTCGTACTGGACTGACATAGAGCCCTGGGGCAGATGGCAGAAAAAGAGGAGAGTTAACAGGATCTTCAGGATTCCTGACTGTAGGCATCGTTTTTAAACACCTGAGCTGTAAACTTGGTGCATTGCGCTAGATCTGTGCTGCTGCTGTAAAGCCCAGTGTAACATGTTTGACTGGGCGTGTGGTGGTTGAGCAGAGTCCAACTCAATCTTCTAATGGAGACCCAACTTGATTAGCAGAAGAGCAGGAAGTGCTGGAACACGGCCAGGCTGGCTGTTGGCCTAAGATGCCAGACGCCTGCTCCAAGATGACGGAGAGCTACAGCGGGTGGAAGAACGATTGATTGGTAGCATCCCCGTGTCTTTTCCGTAACGCATGGCCTCTAACCTGTGTTACAGTTGGCCAACATGATTCTTCCCGAGGACGAGAACTTCCTGTTGGTGTTCCGCCGGGAGGCGGCCCTGGACAACAGTGTCGACTTCATGCAGGTAAAGGGTTATTTCCTTCTCTGTGTCACACACCTGTCTACATTGTTCCCAGGGGAAAGCAGTGCTTTACACAGGTTGAGCACTATAGATCTGGTCTAAGCACTGACCTCAGAAGGATAATAAATCCATGCAGTAGCACACACTACTGGAAACACGGTTGAGATGTGGAAAGTGACCAGGAGGCTGTCACTATGAAGTAATAAGATACAAGAAGATTTCTTACAAGGAAAAGAACTACAGCTTGGGACGAGCTATGTTGTAGTAATCCACACCGATTGGGAACATACCCCTGTTGATCATACCTCCTCCTTTGTCTCTTTGAGAAACTATATGCAGAACTATGTAGTGGTTCGCTGCTTTATCCATATTCTGGGGCCAAGAGATCAGTCAACTAATGAGAGATCCTTAAACAGCTAAACCACACATTCTCAGTTTGACATGCAACCTAAAACAGAAAATGCCAGTTCCTGTAACATCGGTTTAACCTGATACACAACCAAATCTGCACTGTAGATTTCTGATGCAGGCACATGTGATAAGGAAATGTGTGTTGTTTGGTGTGAATGTGACATTTTGTCTTCTTTCTCTGTAGATCTGGAGGAAGTACGACGCAGACAGCAGTGGGTACATATCTGCAGTGGAGCTGAAGGTAATTTTGACCTTACCATAAACAGACTCAAAGTAAAGTCCAGAAGTCTCCTAAAGTAAGGATGTTTAATTCCCTGTATTTTTATTTTGAACTATAATGTAACCCTTTCATCTGCACCAGCAAGTCAAACCCTAACCCTAGTTTGTCTTACTCTTACACTGGTGTGTCTGTCCTTTAAAACAGAGTTTCCTAAATGATCTGTTTCTACAACAACAGACAACTGTATCCTCCAGCAAACTGGAGGAGTACACAGATGCCATGGTAAGAGGTGACATCATTGCGTTTGCCTGAAGGAACATATACGGTATATGCGTGAAACACACATGCAAGCAGCTAATACAACCCAAACTCTTTCCCTATAACAAAGTGATTTATTCCTCTGCAGGGTGCAGCCTATGAGATTAGACAGCAGTCTAATTAGCTTAATGCAACCAT
This sequence comes from Osmerus mordax, assembly GCF_038355195.1. Classification (NCBI taxonomy): domain Eukaryota; kingdom Metazoa; phylum Chordata; class Actinopteri; order Osmeriformes; family Osmeridae; genus Osmerus; species Osmerus mordax. The sequence continues at coordinate 6,617,538 of NC_090055.1, forward strand.
CACCCTCTAGTGTGGCCGACATTAACTCGGTCCATAAAATAGTTTTTGGCTCATCTTCATCTTGGCGCAGCATCAAGAATTTCAGCTGATGCTACAAAAGTGACAAAAAACGATAATTTAACCCTTGTGCTGCCTTCAGGTCACAACGAACCATCGTTGTGTTACGAGAACTTTACCCAATACAAAAACAAATAAAAAGCATTTTCTTTTAACCTTCGCGATGTGGGGGGTCTGAGACAGCCCGATGGTTAAAAGAAAATGCTTTTTATTTGTTTTTGTATGCGGTAAAGTTGTCGCAATACGACGGTGGGTCACAATGACTGATGGGTCAGAATGACCCGAAGATAACACAAGACTTGAGCACCTGACATGAACGTTCTGTATGAAAAGTTAGATTTATATTTCATTAATAGAAATAGAGGAAACTCCTAATGTACACTACTCGTGCTGTGGAGCTTGTCCAAGATTTCCCATCCCACAGTTCCAGAGACTCCTTCCATTTCAGACTTTGTAACTCAGACAAACGTTAAATTACCCTCTAGACTCTCATAACCCCATTTAGAGGAGAGCAGCTCTGACTCCGGGCAGATAGGGAGGTCACAGCGCTCCAGAGAGACAGACAACAGACAGACAACAGCTGAATTTTCTGTCCCCTAAATGAATTATTTCACCTCAGACAAGGGAGAGACTCTGACTTTCAATCACCAGAGCTTCAGGAGAAACTGTGACTATCTGGTCACTCTTGGTCTGTTTACCACCGGCCAGCACTGCATCTGGAATGCCTTAGTTATGTCATATGTCATATCATGTCTCTATGTCATGTCAGGATTCTGAGAAAGTTGACTCAACATTGTTCTCAAGTCCTTCAGACTAACTAACACAATTGTTCAACATACACCAATCCCTCTTTTTAACAGATGAAGATATTTGACAAAAATAAAGATGGACGCTTGGATTTGAACGATTTGGCCAGGTATTATATACCCTTCAATCATTCTGCTAGACAGGTATTATATACCCTTCAGTCATTCTGCTAGACATGTATTATACCCTTCAGTCATTCTGCTAGACAGGTATTATACCCTTCAGTCATTTTGCTAGACTGTGTTTGGTGTTCTTGTGTCAACCACTACATGTTTGTGGAGATCTGAAAGAATGTGACAGTTTTGATTGGCTCCTTGGAAATGCTGCCATATTGCTTGAACCTGTACAACACCTCAGATCTCCACAAGTGCATAGTCAGGGGTATAGGGTTTGATATTTTCCTTCTCTCGTTTCAACATCGAAAGTATTTTCTGTACTAATAAGAGTTACATTTAATGCCCCTAATAGAATTCTGTCTCTGGAAGAGAACTTCCTGCTTCAGTTCAAACTGGATGTGAGTCCTTGCCTCCTTCGTCTCCTGTATTCCACAGCTTCATTTTCTCAGGAAACACACGATTAATCTGCCGCTCTGTTTCTACAGGCCTGCAGCAAAGAGGAGAGGAAGAGAGACTTTGAACACATCTTTGACCACTATGATGTTGTGAGTGAGCCTGACTGAGAAAAACAAGATATAGATGCAAGGCTTCCTTTCAGATTAAAATGAAACACATGTCCAACAAGAAACTATTATATATTATTGTGTTGTAGTTATGCCAATGACCGTCCTGCTGTAGCTATGCAACAAGCTCAATAAAGCCACCCCGATTCTTCTCTAATGAATAGGATCACATTAATTAAAAATCATTAGACCAATAAAAAACTAAACAGTGAAATGTTAATGCTTACATATTCAATATGCATATTGTACACATTGTAATCATTGTACTCAGTGCATATTTTACATATTGTTTTCTTCTGCCTCTCAGAATACGAGTCTGATCACATAAGAAATATGTTTTTCTTTTAGCTTTCGCTTTGATATTGTTATCAAAATCCATCTTCGTTTTAAGAATGTTATTCTCATCACAGTGTAGAGAGAGTTTATCCCCCTTCCGTGTTTGACAGAGCAAGACTGGAGCGTTGGAGGGGCCTGAGGTGGACGGCTTTGTTAAAGACATGATGGAACTAGTTAAGGTGAGCAGGCGTATTTACTGAAAACATGGCCACTGATATAAGGGCAAGGTAACTGTATGGAAACATTTAAACAACCAAAAGAGACACATCATGTAAGCAAATTTTAACAGGCTTAACTGTACATATTGTTCTCTCCCACACCCTTTCCTCTCTCCCCCACCCTCCTACTCTCCCCAGCCCAGCATCACAGGTCCTGAGCTGGACAAGCTGCGAGCAGTGTTGCTTGGCCACTGTGACGTCAACAAGGATGGAAAGATCCAGAAGAGTGAGCTGGCTCTGTGTCTGGGGGTGAAGGCCCAGCCCTAGGCTGCACAGAGAGGGGAGGATATTTGCTTTACATCCATTTACACCACAGAAGCACCTACAGTACAATACCTATGGGTCTGGTTTGTCACTCAGAATGCTATTTCTGAATGGGCAGAAACACTGACTCTCACTGCTGACATCTAAACTGTTACTGTAGAGATACAGTTGGTGGATTGGTTAAAGCTGTAGATAAGAAGGTGTTGAGTCATAGAAATTGTTCTTGCATGTAAAGTAGGGAAAATCTGTGTGGGTATGTGTTTTAGAATTTAGTGCGGTGAAGTACAGTGACACTGATGTTAGTATGTGGTGGTTTACTGTTATACCTGTTTTCTTTGTTTTTGTAGGTTTTAGTTTGGGATCAGTTAGAGTGTCAAACGGTTTATGGATTTTTGCGACGTGCATGCTCCTGTTTGCATATACATTTAGACATTTGGTTTTGAAGATGTTTAAAATTAAAATAAAGAAATGGTGTAAAGTTAAATGCAAAGTAGTTTGTTGTTTCTATAAAATATCAAGAATGACACCCGTTTCCTTCATACATATGCTGTTCCACCGACAGATAGCACAGTGTAATGATGCAGCAGGCTAACAGATGGTCAAACGTTTAAAACACTTATGCCACAGCTCAACACTTAGCAAGAGGAAAAAGGGAACCCAATTGTGTGTGGGTGACTTCCTGCAAAGCTGCAATGAGCCGTATACCTCTTAGGCAAACAGGACACTACACAGGCACTCAATAGACTGTAATGATGCTAGTCTTAAGTGGATACAGGCTTAGATCCCTAGATATTTGCTCTCAGTGTTCAGTGAGATGTGTGTCGTGGTGGACTGTGTTTGGTTTGTTATCTGGGAGTGGCGGGTGGGCGGGTGGGCGGGGGGGATGAGTGAAACAGCTGCCCATTGACAAACAATTTACTGCTTTTAGGGTTGTATGCTATGTTCAGAGAACTAACTTTAACATTGGTGCCAGACGTTTCTATTTGTTTGTGGGTAAACATGAAGTCTGTTTGTGTCAGGATTGCATTTTAGATATCAAAGTCTGTTAAATCACATTTCTTCTTCAGCTCTCGATATTTCCTGTTTATTACCATGAAAGCATTTCGGATCAATTGTGCATTACAACAGAGGTCCGTGTCTGATGAATGGAGGGCTTCTGAGCATGTCCAGGTGGGATACTAATGGAACAGGAAGACGTATTAACAGAACACAGTATGGTGTCTCATGGAGAGCGTGGGTTTCCATGGAAATCACTCCGCCCCATTCATCAAGAAAGGCAGGGATGGCTTCCTCCCTGGATCACAAGTAATCACCTGACCTGTGGGCCGCACAGTGGTCCAGTCGGATACAGCTAACACACTGTACACACACATATTTTATATATATATATATATATAAATCTCAATATAAAGTTGAATATGAACACAAATTACATCATTAAGAAGCACCAATATAACCAATGTTACCAATAATACATAGGAGTGTAACAAAAGTGTTTCTTAGGAAACACTATGCTAAAATGTACTTTACCATAGGCCTACTAAGTATCTGACTAATATGGCAATGATATCACACATCAGTGAAAGTTTTCCCGTAGGCTGATTCAGCAAAAGACTTCCTCACAGCGTATGTTACCATATACTGATCCGGAAGTTTATCTGCAAAGGAAGCAACCCCTTATCAGATATGCAGTCAACAAACATGAGTAGAACGTTAGCGTGATAATTGTATCAGCTGCTGGAGCTGTGACCATGAACACACGTTTATTAGTCTGTTGACAGTTACCTGTCAGGTGTCTCACCTCCCACGCGATGGTTGGCAACAGACCCCTCGATAAACAGATAGCATGGTATACTAATAGAAAATAGACTGATTTGGCGTGCACCTTCACACACACACATGCTCTCTCTCCACCTCCTCAAATTTACCCATCTTAATATTTAAGTGTAAGGCAAGGGAGACCTCTCCCGGTAAGGAATCATTACAGAAGACATTTGAATTGTTTCTCAGATAGGCTACCTACTGTAGCTAGGCTGCTGCTGTTTTGTTACACACACAGTTGACCGCTCAGGTATTTTGCTCTTGTAGCCACTAGGTGGTGCAAGATTACCGAAATAATAGCTGCCGTACTTCAAACTATTAGGGTTGCCAGGTTTTAATATAAACTAAAACAGTTTACGTGGCTTTCAAAGCCTTAGATGAATAACGTATTCAAAACAAAAACTGTTAGCCTACATATCCCAAAAAATTGACTGCTTTACCTTAAATATCTGTAGGTATTGATGGTAAACAACGTTGGTTCAAAAGAAACATATTAGGCTACAATGTGTAGGAAGCCCATGATGATGTCCTATAATTGGTCTAATGAAAATATGTCTGGAAGAGGCATCTGTGGGAAGAGCGCAACAAGCTCATGTGGAGGTCTCAAGCGCCTTAATAGGGGGATAAAATCAAGTCATCTGGCAACCAAATCCTTTACTCCCAGACTCGGCTTCAAGCGCTTTGTATTGTGTTTGTGAGTCAGCTAGACGAGTCTCCATCGGAATTTACGCTGCTTGCTCTGTTCTCTTATCGAACACACTAAATAACCTTACTGGATTTTATTAGTGACATTTTATATCCTACTTTGAATATCACAATGATATCGGCGAGGGAACCATGGACTGTTTCTCAGAGTGGAATATAGAGGGGGCTTTAATTTCGTCGCCTTCGGTTCTCTCACCCCTGTTCTGAGAGAGCTTTGAACCCAGCCACAGGCTCGTGCTGGGTTGTTGTATTTCAGGTAAAGGTATAAGTGTTGCTAGCTTACAAAATATCGGACGGATTTGAGGATAAATATCCCCCCACCTAAACAAAAATAAATACATAAAGGACATTTTTCTCATTAGCCAAGTTCTTGGAAGGTTTAGCTTTTTTCGTCAGGTGTGACCAGTTAAAGTGACCACTAACTGACCATCAGTTGGTCCTGAAAATGGAGGCTGTTATCGAGAAGGAATGCAGTGCGCTCGGGGGACTTTTCCAAAGTGTTATCGGAGACATGAAAGTAAGTACAAAATATATTTTACATCTGATGCGTGTCTAGTTAATGCATTTATGAGCCGGGGTGCATATTTTGCGAGAAGAGTTAACTAGATATAGAAAAACGGTACAGTACTTTTTAAATACTGGTGTTTAAAATCACAAGGAAATGGTTGTTGGTGGCTGTCTAACATCCACGCAGGCAATGAGTGACCTTTCTCGCCCCACTTCACTGAAGATTATTTGGCTCCAACCAGGACGAGGTCATCAAAGGCAGACTAAGGACATAATCTTCGAGTCACGAGTAGTTCACTACTAGTTAGCTCATTATCGGTTAGCAGAGATTTGACCACAAATAGGAAATTTTTGCCATATGTTGGATATTTGTTGGTCAAAAATAGTATATAGCCGATATAGTGGCCTAATAATCTTATTTCACAGCTGTTATGGGGTAAAGGAACGGTTGGAATGCTTGGTGACCTGGAGGTTACTAGGCTTTGACATGGCCAGGCCAGGTCAAACTGTCAGCTGGATACCACCCTCTAAGCGTCCAATTAAGTTCTCTGACACTTGATTTTTTTTATCTGTGGTTACAAACAAAAGTTTAAGCCTAGGCTTTATCCCTTATTTCCAGTGAAAAGTAGCTTTACTTGATTTTACTTACCATGCCTTTCAACGGGAAGCTAGTAGACAGGCACACAGACTACTTTTATCAATCGACCTCGAAGACCGGTCAAGTTGTTCAAGCACACTTTTGTATGTTTCATGTGAGCAGTGTGTCAGAATGCCCATCCAGACAGTCTGCTGGGCAGATGTGTCTGGGATACAGGCCGTCTGTTAGGGGGTGTAGGGTTGCCCTGGGTGACCCTCCTCGGGGCACTGATGCACAACACACCAGACCCATGCCTCGCTTCTCCTTAATCTCTATGTTATTGAAAAAGTATTGCCTAACAAGTAACCAGTTTTTTATTTGTATTTGTCCAAACTGTTTTGAAGTGTTCTCAATAACAAATGCTGGATAATTAATGCAGTGACGTGTGCTCTGGTTTCCTTAGTGATGGTTTACGTGTTTTCTGTTCTGTGCCTACAGACCAGTTATCCCATCTGGGAGGACTTCATCAGCAAGGCTGGGAAACTGCAGTCCCAGCTCAGGTGAGTCTGTTGTGTGTGTGTGTGTGTGTGTGTGTGTGTGTGTGTGTGTGTGTGTGCTGGTCAGTCTTCACTTTTTATCATGGAAATCAGGTTAAAGCCTTTGCAGGGCTTGTAAACCATGTGTTTGTAAACCATGTGCCCCCAGTGTGTATACCGGCTTTTGGTTTCCCTGTCTCACAACGGAGAGCTCTTTACTTTGTTTTACTGAAGAGTCGGTTTGATTCGAAGGTTGGGGTATGCCTGTGAGAGTAGCTGCAGATAGGAGGTATTGCAGAGTCTTTGGGGCAGGAAGGAGGAGCGGGGCCATGTGTGGCAGGGTGGGCCAGAAGCAGCATCTGCAGGGCAGGTGTGGAACAGGAGTGAGGAGCTGCTGGTCTGGCGAGGGTGGCTAGGGCACTCGCAGTACAGTTTGAGTGTCTCTACCCTGTACTCTGTAATGACATCCAGTGGGTAAGTGCTCTGTAATTTAGCCTGGTTTGCTTCTTTCAAAGCGGCTAGGAAGTTCCACAATTATAGTTTGTAGTCATCTCTGTATTTTGGGGACAAAATCTGGTCTTTTTGGTGTCCTCCCTTGTGGGTTTGACTTCTTTTTTTCTTCATAAAACAAGGTTGACCCCAGACAATCACAGTGTGGCCACAGCCCTTACACGCCCCACCCTCTCTTTGTAGCTTCATGTCTTACCTTTTGAGATACAGGTCATCTACCAAGAGAACCCAGGATATAGGCACCATGGCATTACCAATGGCTGAAATGAGTCTTCTGTTGAGCTTCTCGTTCTCTGTGAGAGGACCCTCCAGTGGAGTGGAGAGAGATCAAGGACGGCTCTCTTTCAAGAAGGGCTCAGAGCCGTGGGGAATCTCGGTGACATCCAGAGTCTCCTGCAGATGCGTCAGCTACTGTAGGATAGTAACGTGTCTCAGTCAAACCCAGGCCGTGGATGAGTCTCTCGGCTCATAACATGGAAATAATGGTGTTTCCCCTCCGCTGAGTCTGTAGTGTGGGGATCGTTTGTCTGTCGGTGTTTATAGAACATGCATGACAATGAACAATGCTCTGTCGAACCCAGGGAAGCAAACAGTTCCTCGGGCTTCCGCCGTGTCTCTACCCAGCCTTCAAATAGATGCGTGTGTTTGTGTGTGTAAAAAAACACACCCTCATCCTGCTGCCACACTTTCTCCCTCTAAATTACATGACCACAATGATAAAGGAATGCATTGTGCGTTCATTCTAGGTTGTTAGTTGACTTTGGTAGAACTCCTTCAGTTCGTCTCGGACGAGCTCTATGGAGAGACCCGAGACATGTTTACGTGTCTACATGAACCCCCATGAATACACGCATGCAGACGCACCTTATCTCCCATCCCAGAAGTGTAACCCTAGTATGCCGGCCGGTGGAGCGTCGTTCTTCCTCTTCTGCGTTCCTCCTCTCCTACACCTGTTTACGTCTGAGCAACCTGCTTTGACTGTTTCCATAGCGATCCCTCCAGTGTTGTCTAGGTGCCTCCGTGTTGATTTTCCACCGAGGCAGTTTCTGTTTTGGTTTTTTTTCCACACACTACCGACAACAACCCGCACACACGACATGTCTCTATGGCTGCTACCAAAACACTGGTTTTTGTCTTTAACCTAAAGCTGCAATAGGTAACATAACATCGATTCCAATGTGAGAAACGGCACCCCCAATTCTTGTCTGAACTTCTGAGCTTCCCTCCAGCTCAAATTTGATTGACAGTGGATTCACAAAATAAGCGAAAGAGGAAAGCCTGCCTCGCCAAAGGCAATTGGCTGAAAAAGGATTGCTGGAACATAATTGAAAAATGTGAGAAAGAAAATTGACATTGACATTCCACTGGCACTGAGCTGTCTGTGTTGCCAAACAATGCTCAGTTGTCCTCATTATCTTACACAAGATATTTATAGGGGGTGAAAACAATTTTGTTCACTGAAAAAATCATACCTTTTTAAGAAATAAGATTCCAAGCAGCAGGTTCATGTAACATTTACATGCATAGTGTAAGTCAAGTCCCAAGCCTGTATATCTGGAGAAACACCACCAACCCGCCACCATCCTGCCCTGCATCTGGTCCCTATCTAGTCCATATCTGATGGGAGACACGCGCCAACAGCCCTGCCTCTCTGGCCCACGTCTCCGCTATGCGATCTTGATCACGTGACGTGCTCTGGTGCTCAAGGGCCGGGCACCTTTGATGAGCGCTGGAGATTTGTGGCGTCCCGCTCGTCTGCAGCCGGTCAGTCACACATTCCAGACATGTCAACGCTGCTGGGGTGGATGGACCCTCTGTGATGAAGAGCTCCAATCTTCATCTGCTATTACTGCCATTAGCTGCAATTTAAGGAGTTAATTGCAACCCCCTGCTGTCAGAAGGCGCAATGGAATCTAGATGTAGTGAATGGACGTCAATAAACAAACAGTTTAATGACCGACACCAGCAGATGTGCCAAATAAATGCATTTATTCTCTCTCTCTCTCATACGCTCACACAACCACGCACATAAAACAATGTAAAAACTCAGATAATCAGTACTTGAATCAGGTCCAACAAAGTTCGCTTAAGTCCTGCCCTCATCACACGTGTGTCTAAACTGGTTTACGACCAGACCAAACCCTGACCTGACGGCCTGTGTTCTATGTGTTCTCCAGGGCAACCGTGGTGGCAGCTGCAGCCTTTCTTGATGCCTTCCAGAAAGTGGCTGACCTGGCAACCAGCTCACGAGGTAAGCACACTACCTGACCTGGCCACTACCACACGAGGTAAACACATGGTCACCATCTGCAGCCGCTAAATGAAGGCACTGGAACATCTCACTTGGTTAAACCCACCTACTAAACTACAGAGAAACAAGATCATTGGGCCTATTTGTTTTTGTCATTTTGGAACATCTTTGTAACAGTCCGTTTTGGAAAAGAATGACAAATTAATTCATTATGTTTCATTCTGGAATTCCCCTTCAAGATACAAACCAGTTTATTTCCTATAGATGCCTGTGCTCAGTTCAGGCCTCTGGCTCTCTGAGGACGCCAGGGCTGCATCAGGGAACCCGGGGCCCATCCGTATGGGTGTAGCTGTTGGGTTGCTTGGACCAGGTGCTGTGGGGTTAGTGGAGCCAGAACTCCTTGTCCTTCAGGCTCAGTGCAGCTCTGGGGGTTGCCAGGTTGGCTGGTGAGAGGCAGGGCGGTGGGGGTGGGGTTATCAGTGGGTCAGTGGGTTGTTAATCCCCTTTAGCTGTAAATCCATCAGACTGCTGCTGTTGAATCCCAACGCATCTGGCGTTGGTGTGTGTGGGTCGGTCTTGGTCTGTGCCAGTGTCTGTCTTTAATAGAGGCATTCCTACATGTGCAAGGTGCCTGTCTGGAAGTACCTTATGTGAGGAGCCTGTGTGTGAGGAACAAACAGGTTGTGTTTGCAGTGCTGACTGCAGTGGCGTCGCTGTGAGTGTGTGTGTGTGTGTGTGTGTGTGTGTGAGAAAGAGAGAGAGCGCGCCATCTCAATCCCTGAGCCTGACACCTTCTGCCTCGTACTGCTATTAATAGGAGCCAGGCGCGACATACACATTCATCACACACTGCGGGGCAGGCACAGGCAGGCTGGGGAGATGTAGAGGGACTAAGACTCTGTCCCTCTCTCTTTCTCTCATCGTCCCTCTCTCTCTTTGTCCCTCACTCTCGCTCTTTCTCGGCCCCTCTCTCTTTGTCCCTCTCTCTCTCTCTCTCTCTCTCTCTCTCTCTCTCTCTCTCTCTCTCTCTCTCTCTCTCTCTCTCTCTCTCTCTCTCTCTCTCTTTCGCTATATCAGTCCTGTCAAGCCAAAACTGCGAAGCTACAACAGCATTCAGCTGAGTCAGTGACTCAACCCTGCAGGTAGATAGTCATGCTGGCAGTGTAGGTGGGACACACACACACGCACGCACACTTGGCCCAGGCATTGTGGGAGGCTACCAGCTGTGCCACCCTGCGTCATCACCTCATGGTTCTGACGCTTCCCCCTGTTATCAAGATCAGACCAGGAACAGGATCACATCCCACTCCCAGAGGCCAGAGTGAGAGCAGAGACACTGGGCCTGGATGTGAACCTGCACTATGACCCAGGGACACTCTGTCCCGAGAGGACTCCCTCTGTGAGCACAATCGCCGAGTGTACAGTACAGTCTGGAACATGAGCCTAGCGGTATTCATATGTGATACCCCCTCCCCCCCAAGACACACACACACAGCCACACCCAGCTAAGCACCACAGCCTCCCCCCAGCCTCCCCCATCTCTCAACCCAGTGCTGGGGTTGGTTGCCCCTAATTGTCCATGCAGTGCTAGTGGGGCCAGCTGAATGTGGTGAGAGGAGCCTGGGGGGCTATGGAAGAGAGGCTGTGGAAGAGAGGCTCACACATGAATTTACTGCCTCATATGCAATCCTCCCTCTCTGGTGTTTAATGATGCTGCAGTGGCCCCTGGCGCAATAACTGTATTGTGGTCTCTATAACTCTCACTCTCTCTTTCACACTCTATCTCTCTCTAACAGGCTCTCTCTCTCTTTAACATGCTCTGTCTCAAACACACTCTCCGCCTCTAACTCACTGTCTGTCTCTATAGATCTCGTTCTCTCTCTCTCTCTCGCTTTCCATTGCTTCCCGTCTGTCTGTCCTCCCCCTATCCCTCCTCTGCCCCCCCCCCCGCCCTTTTCTCCATCTCCTCTCTCTAATAGCTACCTTCCTGCTGGATTTGAGATTGTTCTCCCCCCACCGCGATTAAAAACACATCATCTGATCTGAACCCGTTTGTCTACAAAGAGCCGGAGCTCTGATTGCTTCGCCTAACGACGGCCATGTGGTTCAGTATCACTGCCTGCTCTAATGATGATCTGAGCCGGGTCAGTCTCACAGCTCTATAGGGGCTGCTTGGTGCTGTCTGGTGATCCATCAGAGCTGTCTGTACTGTAGGCTCAGAACCCCATCCATCATTCCTGCCCTGATCTCCGCCATGTTTCCTCAACAGCCCGGCTGCACAGCTACATAATGAGAAAAGCCATGTTCAGGTGATCTGCTTTCGGGAGTGGATCGGTTTTCGCCCTCCTCTTTGTCCCGGCCCGAGTGAGATCACATGGAACGTCAGCCTAGATGTGTTTGAAGTTGGATGTGAGACGGGTGGCTACTGTGTGACGGACAGGACAGGGGAGGTATGGGGACAGGGCTCTGTATTGTTCAGCCTTTTGTCTCCAGAGGGGAGTTCTGACAGAGACTTTGTACTGGGGAGATGGAGTATCCAGGCTTTAGGTTAGGTCTCCAGGTGGCCCTGTGTTTGTGTGTGTGTGGGGTGGGGGTTGAGACCAAGAGTCTTAATATAGAGGGAAACCTGGGTTTTGTTTGGCGTGCAGTGTACATCTCCATTGCAACCTGATGGCAGCTGGCTTGTTATGCTGTTACAGAAGGTAGCTGGCTATCTCCTCAACAGTCCCCATCTCTGAGGCGTCGCCCGGCTTTCTGGTTGTTGTCTCCATAGCAACATCATGACAAGTGTGCATTTGGTAGTCTATAAGGTGATCTGCACCTACCCTGCACACACCACAACCCCTCTGGAGCCTCTGATAGGACAGACGAACAGGTCTGGATTACCTGACAACATCTCACTGTGCACGTGGGATTTGTAATGTTCTTGACCTGTGGAGCACAGGGTAGGCAGACACGCACAAACGGCTTGGCAGACAATGGTGGACTCACTCCAGAGGGGACAACTGACACACACCATAGTAGTTTTGTGTGTGTGAAGTCTTCTGCTTGCTGCCCACATAGTTGGTTACCCTCAATGTCTTTGATGGTGTCCACAGAGAATTCTCCAGAACATACAGTCGTTCTGTTTCCATAACAAAAAATGGGGAAGTCATTGGGAAGTCACAGACAATGTGCACCAATGTTTGCTGTTGCTTTCATGTGTGTCCTTTGAAATTTGAACTTTACGGCATTGTTTTATTCCTCCCAATTTAGCACAGGTTACCAATACATAAAAAGAATGAATACATTGCACGCAGTATTATTGTTTTATCTGTTGCACAGTCAGACTTGCACTGCTGACAAGCTGTCAAAAATCCGAACATGCTTAGTTATGTGCTCCTAAGTCGCAGTATATTACAGGTGAATGTTTACACAGATGTGTCTGTCAGTTTAACAAGACAAGTATGTCTGTATAAATAGACTTGATATGCAGGGGAGATTGTAGACCATTTCAACTGGGGGGGGGGGGGGGCGGCAAGCTGGGGCCAGGTGTACGGTTAGAGGGGCCAGTTACATTAAACATTATTGTTGTCAAATAGTTTTCTTCATCTCTTCACACATTAACAGGCAAAATGCCATTAATTATGCCAATCCGATTATTCAGACTCTACATGTAGGGGGGCCACAAGAGGGTCCAAGTTTGTTGTCACAGGGGCACCGCCGCTGTTGATATGAATGATCAGCTTTCAGGGCTTGTGTTCCGGTTAGATATTGTTCAGATAAACACAGCTACGTGTTCTCCCCAGGGTAACGGATTGGCGGGCCAGGCCTTTGAAAGGAGCAGTTAAGAAGTTACAGACACCAGCCGTCTCACTAAAGGCTGATAACAGACAGTGTCGGCAAAGTGATGCGTGTCTAACTAGAGAGGGTACAATGTCTGGGGAAATTGTGAGGTGTGCTTGCGTCAGTTGCAGATGATGTTTTTTTAACTTAAATTTTACAAGTATATTTCAGGTAGTGGGTAGTGGGACAAACTTTTAATCAGGATTCTTCCCGTCCGGGTTCAGTTGGTCTTCATGGGGTTTTGTCCTGTGGGGGTTAAAAGCAGAGCGAGAGGTCAGTCTTTTTTTTCCAGCCAGTCTCTTTGCTGAACGACACTCGGGTTGTCTCTCTGGTTCTTTGTTCCTCCCTCTTTTTCCTCCATGCGGCCTCGGGCTGACTCCCTTTATGCCCTCCCCTGATCACCTGATGGGCTGCAGGTGTGACCAGTGCCATGTGCCAAGGGGCTGCAGCACTTCCACAGGAAGATGTACTCCTTCTATCACCTCCCCTATTCGAAGTGAGTTCACAGATCGTGAACTCACTTCCATATTGGTTTCAATGCCACAGATGCCCCCATTGCGACATTTCTGGCTCCAGGGTCCGTACTCTCCCCACTCATTGCCGTTACCCTCCAGAACTGGGTTGCTTCTGCAGTGGAATTTGATGTTATTGACGGCAGTGTCGTCACCAGAGCCCTGATGGCCCTCCACACGCAGTTGGAAGGAGATGTGTTCCCCCGGGGCAATACTGAGTGCCCCGGGGGAGATTTACGCACTGAGTACGTAAATCCAAATACAAGCAAAGCAATCGTGACCAAGACAAACATTTTGACACCGACGTTGTCTATGCAGTCTAAATATTGAGGAATCCTTGGGGGTTGGAAAATGAATATGAATAAATAAAAAATAAATATGAGCGAGAACAATGGTTGTTCTCTTGCCGAAGGCAAGCACACCCAATAATAATATATATGTGAGATTACTATAGGTTGTGCTCTTGCCAAAGGCAAGCATACCTAATAAAATACAGCTAATCTTTCATTATCAACTGTTCTCTGCATGGCTCCTATTCAGAAGCAGAGATCTACTTTCATGGTTCACGGTTGGTAAATGAAAGGAATGCCAATTAAAGATTTCAAACACAAAAGTAGTTTTATGCAGCTATTGTGTCAAACTGTCACAAGTTGTTGGCTGTCCAGTTTAACAGGCAGGTGGGTAAGCAGCAATGAGGACTAGGATTAAATTGGTAGGTTTCAAAAGTCGTCTGTTTTTTATACTCAGTTTGGGCGAAGGGCCAGGCACAAAGGATTGTTGTTGAAGTCTGAGGAGGACATTTGAGGTGGGGTTAGTAAAAAAAAAAAATAAGAATACAAATTCTTAGCAGTTTTACTTTTCTAACCGACTTCTATAACTCCCTCGCCCCCCCTTTTTTTCTTTCTTTTTCTCTCTTGGTTTTGGTTTTGGTCCCAACAGCAATGTTGGTTTGAGTTGATCCTGATTGGCCAACCTTTAGACTACTGATGTGTTTTCTGTGAGCTTCACAGTGCTGTTCACATGGCATCAACAACACAGTAGGTTAAAAAGTAACAACAATCCTTCAGGGTCACGCTGCAGTGGTTCAAATTCCCCCTGACATTAGAAGTACATCAGAGTCGAAGCAGATAAAGAACTTTAATGCTGCAGTCTGCTTTCACGACATACAGCACTCTGAAACTCTTTAGTTTTGTTTGAATTAAGACTTGCTTCTAAACAATTTGCATGTTGGCTTTGCCTGGGCTCATGCAAATGCATTGTTCAATTCATGTTTATTTCCTTTTTTTTGAAATCCACTCATTTGTCAGGAAAAGATCGACCGTAAAAGCCGTCACTCTCTCTTAATCCCCTAGACATTCCTGCCCAGCGCTCAAGCTCTGCTCAGCCCCTTCCGCAGGCAGAAGGTTTTCAGACTGTTTACCTTGAATCAGCGTGACTTCATTTACCTCGAGCTGGATCCGTATTCAATTTGATTCTACGCAAATCTGATTTAATGATTACCAAAAGTATGGAAATAGAGGCAGCCTTGCCTACGAACATCAGCCCAGTTAATGTTAACAGGCTGAAAACAAAATCTCACTCTTTCTGGATCTCTCTCTTCCTCTCTTTCTCTCTATCCTCTTTTTCTCTCGTCTCGTATCAATCTCTCTCGTGTTTGACTGAAAGACGGTTCATTTTTTCCATACATACTGGTGCCTCTCAGATCATATTTTCCCCTGAATGTATAATAGTTCCCTGTGCTAAGGAAGGCTCAATGGGCCTGTGTGTGTTTGTGTGCATGTGCACGTTGTGTGTCTATGCACCCAGAAATGTCTGCATGTGTGCGCGAGTTTGTATGTCTGTAGAACTACTCGGACTTCATTATGTCCCTTTGTGAATCCAGAGCTGCCCTGTCGCAGAGTACAGTAGCCAACAGTAACAATGAGGCCTCTGTGAGGCAGCCTGGTGCAGGCCTCTCAGATCGCCTGGACAGGCTGTCCATCCACGGAGGTCCGGGACCCACAGCCAGGGATGAAGTCATAGCAGGGAAACGGGAGCGCTGACCATCCCAGCAGCTCCTCCAGGGAGCCAGCTCTCCTCCCTGAAGCAGGTTATAGACCAGAGGGATCTGGGAGAGCCAGCCAGGCAGCAGCTTCTAGGGCATCTACTCGCTCCCAGCCTGATGTGCTGGACCAGCTGGGTGCAGAACCAGGCCAACTCTGCCTCGCCTCAGTCATGTAGAGACTTGGAGATTTCACAAGGTCATTTAATCCCTGTGGTGGATCATAGAGACAGGCTTTTCTACACATTGATTGTCTCACTCTCTCTCCCTCTTTCTCCCCCTCTCTCATTTTCAGATGCCACACCCTTCCTAATGATGTTTGTTTGTGACTTTTTATAAATGGGAAGCATGTGTGCTGACAAGTGTCCAGGGCCTGAGGCAAACTCCTGTGTCATTATCACAATATCTCTGTCACTTCCACAGAAGAGTCCAGACACGTCCAGACAACGACACACATACGCACGCGTCTAGGGAAACCTGTTTCTGTCACTCTCTGGGAAATGCCAGTCCATCAGTGCCTTGTGGTTTGATGCTTGTAAAAACACGATTTCAACATGATGAAATCATGTGTACTGGGTAGGTAAACAAAGTACAGTTGCGCTACTTGAAAACTTCTTCTTGGCCGCATTTTAGACGTGTGCACTTGAGCGAACACAGCTGGTCAATGTTTTATTTTTTTCCGTCCAAAAGAATTAGATTAGGCTACATTTTTAAGACAGAAGCTCAGAGGTGCTGGCAGGCTCGAGCACCTCTGGAGTTAGGGGTTATTTCCCCCGGGCCCATCGGAGAGGCATCCTTGACGTCTGCTATAGTAGCTTATTTCTGCTCATATAAGAGGGGGAGGGTAGATGTAGATATAGTACTGTACTGTACCTACATCTCAGATAACATTCTTACAGTCAACAAGACCAAAGTGCTTGAGAGGCCTTGGCAGGAGCTGGCTAACCCTCTCACTAATTCACTTCAGCTACAGGCATGCAGACCCCCACCACAGCAGAATAGCTGCAAGCGAAAACTAAGCCTCCAGACTCCAGACCCCGGCATGTACCTCGAGAGTGCCAGAGAAAGTGCAATCCGTGGGCCGGGTCCCTTACACATGGCCAGGGAATGTTTACGGATGTTAATAAGCATTTCTGCTGACCCCTGAGTTCATTTTTCAGTCAGCCACGGCGTGACAGTAGTATGTAAACATGTTTGTTCTCAGTTGATCTGTTTGAACAAATAATCGTCTGTGACCAACAGTCTTGTTGAAGGGGAACTTAGGAATGTTTCACAGCCAATTTCTTGTTTCATCTGTGGTCCTCTTAAAGATACACTACGTTCTTTAAGGCTCGTTGTGTGTGATAATTACATGCAGATATTTATGCTCCGCATCAGGTTCACCCCGAAGAAAAATCTATCCTACAATATGTCATCTCCAACAGTATCCACCTTAATTATAAACACAACTCTACATCTATAATTTCTTCAAAGTATATTGGGTGTTGGCCAATTTAGTAAGAACCATTACAAAGACCCTACTCTCTCTCAAATGTATCCTGCTGTAGAATGAGACTCTTCCCCTCAGCATCGTCAGGGTCGTCCGTACTGGCGGCTGTGACAGACAGACTGTTGACCTGCACAAGGACCGTGTGTGTGGGACTTTCTGGAGTTACTTGTGCAGGCGAACAGGGAGGTGCTCTGTTGGAACTTGGGAAGCCCAAAACCTTGTAGTGTGGCTGCAGTTTTTTGTGGTTTTTCTGGTTGGTTTTCAACAAGCCAGTCAGTCATGCAGAGAGAGAGGACTGGAGGGCCTTGGTGTTGAATGATGAATCTTTTAAGCTGTCTTCCTACAAGCTGCGCTGCTCAGAAAACAACCGTCAATGCCAACCCTTTTTCCAGTGGACAGTTTGGGACACAGTAACAATTGTAGCCCTGATAAAACGTTAGCAGAGGAAAAGTGAATCAATGACCTAAATACGAGAAAATTATTGCTCTCGTCTTATCAGTTCTCTTTCATGTTGTAGATTGAGTTGCCATTGTATTTCGGAATCTCAATACGATGCAATTCTAAAATACTTTCATGCAGATTTAAAACGTGTCTCTTCTGAGATGCGAACTGCAGTGTGTGTGTGCAGGAGAGGGGCAGAGGGTGCAATGTAGACGGATTACTGGTAGTGAAGTCCTAGCAGCACCATGTTGGAGGACTGCTCGTGGTCCTTCACATGGAGGAGAGATCCACAGCCTCGTGCTCTGCGCGGGACTCAATCAAGCCTCTGTTCATCATGGGAAACTCCAGGCCAGTGGGAAGAGCAATTAAGTGTCTAATAGACCAGACACACACAAAGAAAGTCCCTGCGCAAATTTATGATGAGGCCCCAACCCCAGTATGTTTGTGCAAGATTTAGGAACTGGTGGCTTTGTTAAGCCACTCTGAACAGTCAGGTTGCAAGTCTGTATAATATATATTAGCATAGGGTTAGTAAGGAATATGGTAAAAGATGCAGTTGCAACAGCTGCTCTGTTTGGAACATCTGTCAGTTGTATTTCAGCTCGTTTGTGAGATTTGAATCGCTTCTGGAACTCTGGTGGCATGTCTGGAAAATACCTCAGAAAATACCTTCCTGCGTGTTAAGCTATATGAGGTAGATTAACTGCCTCCAACAGACCAAGCTAGTCTTTTTGTTTTCTGTTTTTATTCAAACATGGTTCAAACATTGAACCAGACTTGTGACCTTTGGATTTTGCTCACTGGAGCAACAGTGCTAATGGTTGATAAGGGATGCAAACTCATTCAAACCCAGCTAACTTCCCAACCAAATGTATTCTAGTCTTTGACATACTACCATCTTCGTTAGTTAATCCTGTTTCATTACGGAAGAAATTAATGCTGAAGTTACTGAGTTTGTTTTCTTGTTGGTAGAAAGGTCATATTTCAATATATTTTCAGTTACAGAACAATAGTTGATATAGTAGTAGTTTTAATAACCACGGTTTTAGTTGGACGACTGAGTTTCTTTGTGTCTGTGTGTTGGCCTTCTGTTGCTGGGTTACACTAGGGTTAAAAAATGTGCTAATTAAAGTAGTGCTCATAATGTTGTTTTAGGGTTCATTTGTTTTTAAATGAAACATGTTTCTTATTGAGTCCCAGTTACCCTTGCGTCAGCGCTTTGACCTCTATCTCTCTCTGATTTCCCAAAAGTCATGTTTTCCATGTTGTGTCACTGGGGGCGACACACTGTTCACACAGCGGGCCAATGGCAGACTGCCTGATGGACATTTTGTAACTAGGAGAACTTTTTGTGCAAGGAACACCCTCAAGGACAGAGCATGGAGCAGGGAGGGGGCCGGGGGCCAAAAGAGCCTTGTCACTGAGAGGTTGTGTTTGGGAACAGCTTTCTGTCACCAACCTGTGCACACACAGATAAGCACACACACACACTGAGATCTCACCTGCCAGTGCCCTTACCTGGGTCCACCATCTGCCAGAAGAACTGTCTGTGTACCAGTTTCTAATGTAGGCTATACAAAAATGCTCATAGCAACCCTCTTTGCCAATACAACTTTTTTCCAGGTAAACTTATGCCAAGTACCCTTCTCCAGGGTTGTGTTTGAGTCATTATAGTCAATTTTTCTTTTGGGCAGTAAAGTATCTAAAAACAGTCGGATCCATCAAGCAGTCAGAGGCATGTTATCGGAGAGAATCCTTCATTGGTTCTCCTGCCGGGCTCAGGCAGCTAGGGTCTGTGTGTTTCTTACCCATAGAAACGCTGACTTGGCCACAAAGCCACTGTGAATCGAGCGTTGTCAAGAACACATCCTTCAGCAGGATGGTATCTTGTAGAATGTTTTCTCTCGGCTGGGACTGACAGTAGAGCAGACTTCTGGATGTCAGGATGTGTCTGTCATTACCAGAACAGGGATATGCTGGTCTGACACGCCTGTCAATTCTGGTTTGTCTTCTTTCTCAAATGATCATCATCAGCGTGCTGACAGTGTTCTTTGAACCTGTTCCTGGCCACAGATAAGAGGGACCCTGCAGCAAGCTTGTGAGGAGCTCTGACTGATCCTATACCCGCACAATGCAAGTGAGCACTTGTGCGTTTCCCTTTATGGATGTTCAAAGGAAATGGATGGTTTCTTGTGTTGTGTTGTAGCAGGTGATGGTAGGAGTATAGCACACTTCAGGTTATAGATAGAGATGTACGTCTCAGAGATATCAAACCAGTTTAGTTGATGTTCTTGTTAGTTGGAATGGGACACCCATGCTTTTACTTGATTGGACTTGTTGCAGATCCCTAGCTTGCAGACCCTATTTTAGATTGTTGTTGCTTGCCGATATGTTATGTCCTTGTCTTTGATGCTGCCACTACACTTCTTTTTTTTAAATGTGTTTTACAATAAGCATTACTCTCATTTTTCATCGGTATCGGGCAATCTCAGAATGCAACCTTTTACCTCACCTCCTGTCCATCTGAGAATAGATTATTGATCATGTACGCGGTCTGAGTGATATCTATGATTAGATTACTGTAACATTAGGCCTCCCCTCTACTGCCTGTATATCTGTGATCGCCATCAGAACAGTCTCAAATCGGTTTCCTTATTGTATGATGATTGCGTGGTTTGATAATGCGCCCGGCCTGGTCTTGAGGCCCATCTGTTGCCAAACGACAAGGCTATCTGCAACGCTGTTGCCTGACAACATCCTGAGGGCTTGGGCAGGAGCCCACCACCGTGCTGGTCTTATCTGGACCTGCTTCCTCCGGTTCCCCTGGGGACTGTATGAGATCAGCCCCATGGCTGTTTCCACAAGCTCTTGTTGGAATCTGAGTGGATTTGTCAACAATACTATGTTTCTGTCATTCAAGCACCACCCAGAATATTTAACCAATAATGCTCGGTGCTAGTGGAAAAGTGGTGTCTGCTGATTTTGGCTGCCTTTTTGTAGTCCACTTTCATGAAGATTCGGCGATTCAGGAAAGGTTTGAAGTATCCCAACACCAAGATGACCTTCTCCAGATGTCCCACATTCATGAGCCTGTCACCTCCTGAGACGGTCGACCAGAAGCCTGCCTAATAATCCTGTCTCCGAATCTATGTCAATGGCAGCAAGATTAGAGAAAGTGGGCCAGCGGAGCCCAGAAAAGAAGTGCACCGGAGAGATTCAGTGGGGGGTTGGGGAGAGAGGGGAGAGTGGGTTCCATGGGTGGTCGTTGAGGATGAGAGAAGACTAAGGTTTGCCCTCTGCAGGACTGCTAACACTGGATGAACACAGCATTAAGTATCCTATGATGTGTCCTTCACTAGACTTCTCTTAACTTCCGCCACCTCTTGCATTTTTATACTGTTTTTGTTCTTTTGGGTATTTTATCTACCACAGCCCTTATCTCTGGTGACACGGCCTCCGACGTCAGCCAAGACTGTTGTGTTGCGATACGGATGTTTGGAATGCGTGTAATGTGTAGACACTGTTGCATGTAGATTATCGCAACAAGCCAAAGTCGGCTGGAGGCTACTGTGCTCACAGGTTAGTGTTTGTACAGTCATGCCTTTCAGTGGCCATTCATGTAAACCCATTCCCAGCATAAACCATTGGCATTGTTAGAGGGTCAGACCCTGAATAGTCATGGACATGGACTATTGTCTACTATTGTATGAAATGTTGTATTTGTCCCCAATTTAAACCCATGAATTGGCCACTGTGGTGACTGGATTTGTTCACCCACCATTGACAGTGGAGTACAGCACAGCGCAGTACCCAGTGAGGGGAAAGCAATCTGGGAGAAAATCTGTCTGTGACCTACTTATTATTGCCCTGATGTGTAGATGGTGCTGCGCATCTGCAGCAGTCTCTGGGCAGAACTCTGCATGGTAATGGCTATGACGAATGCACTCCATGAATATTTCCCCTCATTGATTTGGTCCATGTTAGGGTTTGTGTTTATGCTTGAATAGCTTCCCAGACTGCGATGCCAGGCCGCACCAGTCTCTGGAGGCATCGTTCTCATTCTCACAGGGAGGGATTGTTGTCTAAAACTTGGAAGAGCCGCATTTGTGGAAGCCCCCGTTTGGTCCAAAGCCACACATTTGATAAAGATCTTATTATTTCTGTTAGAAGGGCTGGCTCTCACAGGCGTAAATGTCTCGTAAGTTTATACCACTCACTTCCAGTTTTGTGGTATTATGAATCCATTGTCGGGTAGCAGTCTCCCGGAGGCTGGCTGCAACAGTGGATATGTAAATATCCCAGAGCAAGCTGACACTCGATGTTGTATCCATATAAGTCAAAGTGTTGTAATCAAGACATCCCTGCCAGCATCACACCCTCTCCTAGAAGATGATGACTGCAGCTCTACGTGAGGAACACAAGACTTCCTCCAACCCCACGCCCCCCCCCCCCCCCCTTCCCCAGTTGACCTACTCCGTCGTCTAGTTTTCGAAGGCGTGTGACAGGGCAGTCTGCATTCTCCTGATGGATGCAGCCGCCAGCGCTCACTTCCCACATCTGAGATCGGGCCTCGTTAGAAAACCAGCTCACTCCTCTGCAGTGGCACAGTGACACAGATACCGCCTGCCTGCCTTTTCCTGCTCACCATGCTGCAGGGTCAGCTTTAGCTTGCTAAGTTGTCTGTCTTGCTGTTTCCAGCAAGGAATTTGCTGCCTGAGGGAGATCCCGTTGGTTACTGAGCTGTGATTGGCTGCGTTAGGGAGATCCAATTGGTTGCTGAGCTGTGATTGGCTTCCTTAGGGAGATCCCGCTGGTTGCAGAGCTGAAATTGGCTGTCTTGGGTAGATCTTTTTGATTGCTATTGTGTCAGACAAGCTCAATCCAGCTCAATTTAAGTATGTGTAAGAAATGGTAAATACTTTTTTATCCCAGGTCAGATGGTAGTCAGAATACCCAGACCAAACATCTAACAGTCAGAGAGATTTACTGTCTGCCTCCAGGCTAAAGGAGATTGACTGTGGGGCGTGTGGCTTAGCAACAGTATTCATGACCCTGGATGGCTGCCAAGCTCCTTGCCGTAGCAAAGCCCCTGCTGTTTTGATGAGAGCCAAACCACTGTCTTTGACTGAAATACAGTACAGTATAATCAGTTATCCAGTGCCAAACCCCTGCTAATGAGGTCATATGTTCTCAGTCTCTTTCGTAAGGTTCGTCTAGACTCTATCGATCGAGGTCACCACCTGAAGAGACTGGCTTAGATAAAGATTTGGGTTCAAACGGAAGTGTTTGACGAAAACCCACATTTCGAATTGAACCAAAAGTTCCCACCTTCCCAGCCCCTCCCCCACCCCTAGCTGTTGTCGACAGCATGGTGCTATGTCTCAGTCAGCAGAGCCTGGCTGTCTCCCGGTCTCCACCTCCCACTCCTCCCACGGCTGACAGCTGCCATGGTCTGCAGTCCTGAGACGTGTGCGTCAGCACCGGACGACTGCTGCCGCGTGCCCCCGGGAGGTTCATGTAGCACGGCTCGCTAACGCGCAGACGGAACACACGAGTCCGTCCATGACTGGGTCTGGCTGCCCGGTAGGGGTCCACCTGTTTGTCCCGTTTGGAGAGGAGTGTAGGGGTGAGGGGGAAGGGGTGAGGGGGGAGGGGTGGCCGGAGAAGGTGGGAGGTTGGTTACTGGGGTTGGTGGGTTGGGTAGACTAGCTGTCAGCAGCTGTTGATAAATGTGTGTGTGGGGGTGGGGGATGGGAGGGGGTTGTCTCAGGACAGGGGCTCCGTAATTAAAGAGCTTACCTGTGTGACCTGGCCCACCCTGGGAACACCTTCCTCCTCTCTCTCATCAGCTCCGGTTCCCTTCCCTGATGTTTAACCTAGCCCCGAGTCCAGGAAGCGCTTGAACCACCGTGCTGAAGGACATGCTTCCCGTTTCAAGGCATCCCCTCCCGTTCAATGTTCCAGTCGGTAAAACATCAGCCGTTAAAGGCACGTGACTGGCCGTGCCCGGGAGCCTTTGTCCTTCATCCAGGACATGCTGTTTTGTTTCTGAAAGGTGTCATCGGAAGGTTTAAAACCAGTATAGTGGGTTCTAGCTAGGTACAACCTGTGTTTGGTTTGTGACTCACACAAGTCAACTCTGGCCCAGCCTTCCGAAGCCTGGCCCAGGCCAGCCTGACTGGTGCTGTGAGCCGCAGTGGTTCTTATCACTAACCTCAAGGAGTAGCAGGGAACATCTGGGCACCATACGCACCAGCAGCCAGGGATGATCTGGCCCAAACGGAACCCACACACTCCCTCCATCCCTCCCTCATTACCTCCTTGTAATGACAAGCTAGGGTATGTTCCGAGATTAAGTCCAGGCGTTCTGATGCGGTTACGTTTAGCATGAGAAGTACACACCGAGTGGTGGTCTGCCCCCGAAATAGCTCCATTTAAGAAGGCCACCTCTCAGAATAGGTTTCAATATGGAGTAGGTTATCTCAGAAATAGTCTGAAGGTTTGGTAGGTGTAACCCAGGCGGGGTTAAAACTATGTTAGGGGCGGTTTGTTGTATTACTTTCCTTTCATACTGTTATCCATCAAGGACGAAATCCGGTATGGTTAGCCGATTTAAGGACAAAACCAACAAGTAACAATTTATTTTGATATTCTTTTATATATCTTTGTTGGTACATAATCGACTCTATATCCACTCTATTACACAATTGAAAGAGCTGGGATTAAGAGAGCGTGTGCCCTCTTGCTAGTTCAATGCGCTTGTGGTTCTTATTCTAACAACACAAAGTGGCTCCTATTGAATGCCAGCTTGTGGCTTTAGGGTTGCACTGCCTGCAGGGCCGGGGGTTAATCTCTGAAGTAAGCCCTGCCTTGCTGTGATGGGATTGTGTCACTAAAACTGTTGGCCAACTCAATGCCCTGCCGCTTACAGCAAAGGTTATCTAAAATCACCCGGGTCGAAGAGATACCTGTTCACACCCCGGCCAAGCCAATGTTCCAGCGCAGACAATCACCTCATCTCTTCAGGGGATACTGGATGTCTGGCTGGCCTGCTGGCTGGCTGGCTGATCAGTATGTGTGGTGTAATCCTGGCGGTCCTTAAGACGGGGATGGTGTTGTCAGATGTAGTTCCACACGACCCTCCTTCTGACTCCCACGTCACCCCAGAGCTCAGACAGCCTGGAGGCCGGAGTGTGGAAGGTGCTGACAGCTGAGCATTAGAGGGACCCTGCCCTGCACCCCTCCACAGAGCCACAACCACCAGGCCAGGAATGTCTCCCCCAGCCCAGCCCGGCCCCCCACCTCTCGACTGAGGTCTCGACTGGCCTCTTTACTCCCCGCCCCCCCCCATTTTAGATGCCGTGTTATCATGGCTGCGCAGTCATGTAGGAAGGATGTCGCTGACCAGGCAAGAAGGACAGTTGCTCATGTCTCATCCCTAACAAGATAAGTCCGTGGCACTAGCTAGGTCGAGGATATGGGCTCCCACTGGGATCATCAGGGACAGTAAGTCAGCGTTAAGGCACACATAGTTGTGGCTGTTCAGCAGTCCAGTCATGGTGACAGCTGTTTGACGACCTCGTGAGATTGCCTGACAGGGCTTCTTTAATGTTGGGGAATCTTGCAGCATTCCATGACGACATCTGTTCCCCGACTGGCCACTGTGGCCCTCAGATGGGTTCACCTTCTGGAGTTCCCAGGGGTGAGTTTAATTAGGGCTTCATGGTAACTCTGCATCTATCTGTTAAGAATGTTTCTCACAGGTTGTTTGTTTCTGTTGTGTGAGTGAAGAGACTCGAGAGAGACCCCGGTCTTCTAGTTGTCTGCGGAGCTCATTCCTGGTCTGGGATGACTGAAAGGCATTCGACTGCCCATCTCTGAGGTCATGTGAAGCAGTATACTGTACTCACTCACACACGCTCTCTATCTCTCTCACACATACACACACACACACCCCTCCTGGGCCCGTCCTGCTTGTGTTGGCAGGAGAGTGTGACATACTGCGGAGTGTAGAGGCTGGTCGAGGAGAGCTGTCCTCTCTGTCTCCAGAGTCCCCATCCTCAGGAACAGGGATGATCATCTCAGTCACTCTTTTACACCTCAGAGGGAAGTTCTACTGTTAGCAAGCATTGCCTTCCTAGAATTCTCACTCACTCTCTCACACACACACACACACACACATGAAAGAGACTTGCATAGTGTGGCAGAGAAGACATGGTACCGCAGTGCAGTTATAATCACAAGCAGGGATGCACGTCACACCGATATAATAACCATGCCACACACAGGCGGTCTGGGTGTGGACGGGCCTATCAGGGAAGCTGCATCTCTTCACTCTATAAATATCCAGAGGTCACTGGGTCCTAGAGCCCCCCCCTCTCCTCCTGGAAGGCAGCCAGAGGAACACCTGAGAGCATAGGAAAACACTGGTAGCTAGGGTGGGGAAGGTTTCCCTTCACAAAATAAAAAGCTCTTTCATAGTGTTGGTCGTTGAGGAAGGGTGTGAGGTGTGGAACAGGGTATTGAGGTCAGGAAACGGGTATTAGATCTCACAAGATGACTGTACACAGACACACACGGGCATTCACACAATTTCGAAGGTTTCCCTTCAACAGCAAACGGAAAAGGCAACGAATATGTGGCAAAACTGCATATTCGTGTAGTGTACCTGTCGCCAGGGTAACGGCCAAGTCCCATGCCTTGCTTCCTGCTGATAGCTTGGCTAACACAATCTACAAGCTACAGTAGCGGATGCTGAGTTCTGCTAGCTTGGTTAAACAACGTACAATCCAGCAGATGCTGGGAGAGATCCAACCATTGCAACAGCTTCAAACACTCCAATTCACTCTCATTCACTTTGGGAAGACATACCCGGTATTCCTACCCCCCACATTTGGAAATGGAAAAGTCCTCTATGCAGCCGATGGTGTGTGGGGACCAGACCACCTCAGTGGGTCGGGGGGAGGATATGGTTGAGTAGAGATATTGTTGGGTTATTCTGCCACATGAATGAGGGCTCTTGTGTTGTCCCCGGCCGCACCCACTCCTCTACAAGCCATGATCTGGAGGGTGCTGGTGAAAAGACCTATAAAGGCTGACAGCAGGAAAAGGATTGGTCTCTGAGCTAAAGTCTGGAGAGAGGCTGTTTCTCTCTCTTTCTAGAATGAGTTTAATAGAGTGCATACAGGGGGATGGAGGTGCCGTGTGAACAGACACTGATTGAGATGGTCTAATTGGTCCTGCCCCGGAATGTTCTCCTCTCTTCAAAAACTGCCGAGCTGCAAGTCAATGAGGGTGGACGTTCGAGGTTATCAGCAAACCTGCCATCATCCTCTCCCCACGCAACCCTCCCAAACGTCCTCAGAGCCAGCCGGAACCACTGTATCACGACTGTGTGTTCCAGCCGAGCTCCAACAAAGGTTGTTAGTGCCAAGGGGTGTTGATTTGTGCCGTGGAGACCTCCTGCGGGGATGGTCGGACTGTGAGAGCGCTGGGTCTGCTTCCTGCTGGCTCTCATACAGCACACTGTCACTCAAGCACCGAGACACACTCCAGTCACACTGGGCACACACACAATGGGCCTGCCTGTCACCATCAGGCCTCCCCCCCTCCCCCCCCCCCACACTCTCTCTCTTCATGCTTCCTTCTCTGTTTCCAAGGCCCGCTGATATCGTAGGTCCGACCGGACAGTTCCTCTCCTCTCCTCAAGACAGGAATCATTCACACTACTTCATTACGGCCGTCAGATGAGATCCCTGCACCTTTATCCCTCTGGCCAGGATCCTGAAGCAGCTTTAGAGCATTTATACCGAGAAAGTGATTTAGGAAAAGAGTCTTTTATTTCTAATTAATCTCCGCCAATCGGATTAGTTAGTCACAGTGCAGATTAACTTTTTGCTTCGGCATGGGCGATTGGACCGTGCGGTGCCTGGAGTAAGCCATGGCTGACCTATTATGTTCTAACAGTAGCATTAGTGAGGTACAGTGACCCTAAGTGAGGAGCCTGGAACCTCTCCGGGGGGTTAAAGGTCAGCTGTAGGCCTTGTACTTCCGAACTATGGAAAGGGCTTGTTTCCTGCATGAAGGCTGTGTGTGTGTAGGCTATTAGTGTGCAAGTGAATGATGTTAAGTTTGAGAGAGAGTGTGTATGTGTGTGTGTGTGTGTGTGCTGGCAGGAGCAGAGCCAGTGTGTTGATGAGCCCTAGTGACATGGGAACAAAAGTGTGTAGGTGGGGGTCCGTGTCAGAGGGACAATGTGTCTGTCTGAGTAGCCAGGGGCGGGACAGCTGCTGGGGTGGGGGGGGTTAGTAGATACCCTTGAAGGAATTTGTCAAGTATGCTTTGGCATCTCTCTGCCTGACACACACACACACACACACACACCGATCTCTGTGTGTGTATCTCATTTGGAGGATGAGGTAATGTCGTTCCCTTCCTGCGGTCCCACAGTCACACTGAGGTGCTGGCTGCCTGGCTCCTCCCTGCTGGGAGACTCTGCTCACCCCAGTGGCCCTCACCACAAATGGGACATGTTTGCTCAAATCTGGGCCACTCTGTGAAAGCTAACATTTGACCTCGACATTTCCCTGGAGCCTGCCTGACATCCTTCCTCATCTGCTCCGGAGCTGTTTCGTTTTCGGTTCCCCGGGCTGTGCGGCTAGGCTGGAGAGACTCTTTGTCATTGGCTTGTGATGTGTCCATGTGAAGTTTCTCATGCGTGAGTCAGGTGGCTGAGCGGTTAGGGAATCAGGCTGGTAATCTGAAGGTTGCCAGTTCGATTCTTGGCCGGGCACTTCACCCTACTTGCTTCAGGGGGTATGTCCCTGTACTTACTGTAAGTCGCTCTGGATAAGAGCGTCTGCTAAAAATGACTAAATGTAAAAAATGTGTGTGTGTGTTTCAGGTGGCACCCGAGACATCGGCTCAGCCCTGACCAGGATGTGTATGAGGCACCGGAGCATCGAGGCCAAGCTCAAACAGTTCTCCATGTACGTCTGCACCATGTTCCTACTAAGAGTACAGAGTAGAACCTTCCAGCAGAGAGGGTCATTAAAGTGAGACATCAGAGAAGGAGTCTATAGAATGTGACCTGACGATTCGGCCCCTTTCCCAGAATTCCCCGCGTACAGACACACACACAGACACTCCCACACTCTGTCTCTCCCGCACACGGCCTCACATAAACACTCTCACCCAGGGGTCTATCTAATTTCGTGTGGCATTTAGCAGACATTCCTGCTCCGTCTCCATAGCCCAGTACGGAGCAGGCACTGGGACCCTGGGGAGAGGTGTCTGCTCACCACACTCTAAAATAGGCTCCCTGAATACCCTCAGCTGCCTGGCTCACTCCCTCTCTCTCTCTCACACACACACACACCCTCACACGCCTGTACACACAGTAGTCCTGGTAGTAGTAGTAGTAGTAGTCATAAAAGTAGACCATAGGGAATTCATCATATCTTTATACCTCCACACATCCTGACTCACTCCACACCCTCTGTGAACCTTAACCCCTCCCCCATCCACATACCATCCACTTCCCCGGGCACACCCTAACTGCCCCTCCCCTGACCCGGCCTGTTTGTGACTGACAGACAGGACTGTAGACCTGGCAAAGCTGAATGAACAACATGACTCATATTTATAGCCGTCTCCTCGTGTCTGTCTGTCGCTTTAACACAACAGAGCCTTACAGCACCTTTGGAGCATTCACTCACCTAATCATTTATTCATTCATTCAGTTGAGACGGAAGGCAAATTAGTTCATGGTGCTCAATGTGTGTTGGTACTAAGACATTAGATATCCTCGGAAGCTTGTGTCCCTATATGTGCTGACCCTGTTTTCTGCCTGTGTGGATGTGTGTGCGCTCCAGGGCATTCCTGGACTGCCTGATCAACCCACTGCAGGAGCAGATGGAGGAGTGGAAGAGAGGGGCCAACACTCTGGACAAGGACCACGCTAAAGGTACACACACACACACACACGACCGTTCACACACACATTTATACATGTACATTGTACACACACACACACACACACCACTATCAAGACCTGACCATGTCACCTCTTCCTCATCAAAAGTCCATAGTCACTTTGTCTGATGTGGTCTTTGTGTTGTTCAGAGTACAAGAGAGCTCGCCAGGAGATCAAGAAGAAGTCTTCAGACACCCTGAAGCTGCAGAAGAAAGCTAAGAAAGGTAACCCCCCCGTCCCCTCCCCCTGTCCCCCCTCCCCTCCCCCAGGTCAGCGGTCAGGTCAGGTCAGGTCCTACACCGAGGCTGGATGTTATGGAGGAGAGCCTGCTGCTGTCAGGGTCTGTGAGCGTCAGTACACAGGGGCACGGTGGAGTCTCTCCAAACGAGCTCAGGGAGGACTGGCTTCCCGAGCCCCGGACCCCTCGGTCTGGTTCCACATCATTACACTGAGGACCCTTACATAACAGCCCGGCATCTCTGTACAACCTGCAGAGCACACATAGGAAAGCACTGGAAGTACTGTCATTACTGCAGGACGGAGACGGTAGAGCAGGGACTGTGCAGACTAAGGACGGAAATCCTTTGTTTTTAAAGCACAAAGATGTTCTGTCTTGTGATATATATATTCCTTCCCCCATTTCTTTTTCTTTTCTTTTCTAATGAAAGTGATCTAAACTCGCCCTTCTACTAAAACTAATTAGATGGAGTTCAGGCTCGTCGTACTGTCTGCCACACACTCTGAGCCTGGGCCCTGTACTGTAACTGTAGGGTCTAGTCCCACGCGGTAAACATTACCTTACTTGGTAAACAAACAGACGCTTTGGAGAACTTCCTGTCTGAGTCCGTCTGGCTGCACCAGCAGATCTGCATTACTCTTAAGGAGGAGCACCATACTTAGACTGATGTCTGATGAACGCTGGATCAAAACCACATGAATCCAAATAGTCCTGCGGGGGTTGAATTCACAGAGCTTCCCTGTGCCTCCAGGACAGGGTTATGTTCGCTTGATGAACGCATGCGTGACAAATCCCGGTCTAGACAGAGTTCACTGAACATGTTTCTCCTCATCATACTGTGTTTGAGCTGTGCTGGTTTCCCCAGCGCCCAAGCGCTTTACGCTGTCGACTGGTACACTGACCACAGGCACACTGAGGGCCTATTCACACTCTACAGACACAGTCAAATAGAGTTCTGTCTTTCTGGAATATGTGTTTACCAAGTCTATGGACTGACTGATGTGTCACCTGAATGGCCCTCTACAGTTCTGCTAGCTACTTGCTCTGTAGGTTATGTTCATTCAACGAATCCTTCAAGGGGGGCCGTTTCTGACCCGATTTATTGATCAAAACCTTTTCCCTCCCCGCCGCTCCTGTGGGCCCGGGTCGCACCCCGGGGCACCTGTCCGAGCAGCCGACGCCCTGGGTAAGTCTGCCAGGCCTCACGCCTCACGCCCCCCGTGGTGCCCAGAGACCCGGGGGACACATCCCCATACTCTACGTTGGCCTCCTCCTCTCGTCTCCTCCCCCCTTCTAACTCTGCTACACGGCTCTGGAGGCGTACAGAGGGGGAGGGGGGGGGGGGAAACAGTGTCAGACTAGCCTGTCCAGTTCAAACTGTGCATTAAGATGGAAGGAGACGAGTAGAGGAAGCCAATCGAGACTATTGAGATGACCCCTCCCCCACCACCACCACCTCCCCAGTCTCCTCTGGGCAACGTCAGAGCACGTTCATGTTGGATGTGTCCTTGTGTGTGGCTCCGTCCTGCTCCCTGTCCCCTCTGTGTGGTCCGGTCACACCACCCTCATCCCTGCTCCTCTGCCTTGCCGTAGGCTCAGAACCTGCTTTGTCCATGTTCCTCCACCGAGTGCCTTTCTGAGGCCCCCCCCCCACACACACACACACATATGCACACACACACACAGGTCATTAGCAAAGAAGAACACACAGGGCTGATTCTCCCCCTCCCTTCCCCCAGGCCTCCTAATGACTGAAGGTCTTGTGCAAACACAGAGCGAGGAACATGCGCCGCATTCAGATACGCTTTCCTGTGGGTCTTCTCTATGGGCACTGCCGTCCCTTTGACAGGGGCAGAATGGCCAGCGCTGATTGAAGGACGCAATCGCTGCATTCATAAATTGGGACCTCTCGACCACGCTGAAGCAGGGACGATCCTCCCAGACCAGGCTGTGTCCTGCGTGCCCGGACGTGCTACGGTCCACGGCCCCACCATGCTCGTTGGGCAGCGCCCACGCCACATTAGAGGCAGATAGTGAGACACTGTTCTGCGTCGAGATCCTCGGTCCCACTCCTCCCCAGAGGGAAGGACCAGAGTCACATTTTTTCAATCCAGTATCCAGGTCAGGCCCCTCTACATATCTGGTTGGGAATCTTTCCCACAGAGCCCCTCTGTCTCTGGAGAAACGGCTTGGTGTGTGCACGTTTGACGTGGATCTCGTGAGGGCGGTGTCCGTGTGTCAGGTCCTGGGACTGGCACTAACTACTCAGCACGGATAAAGGCTCCAGGAAAGCTACCATAGTGGAAAGGATATGGCATGTTTTACCAGGACGTCCATGCCTTTCCAACATGGCTGTCTGTCAGAAGGCTCCCCTCTCGTATGAATGAGTGGATGAGGGGGCTCTGCCATGTTGTGGCCTAGTTTCCTCTTTCTGAAGACGAATTAATCAGTTCTGATCTGGATTACCTGGCCTATATCCAGCAGGCCACTGTCTATTCACAGACAAGTTACTTAGCAGGGTCCTTACATAGCATACCTACCACTAAGTCCTTAGGTAGC
Organism: Osmerus mordax; assembly: GCF_038355195.1. NCBI lineage: Eukaryota > Metazoa > Chordata > Actinopteri > Osmeriformes > Osmeridae > Osmerus > Osmerus mordax. The sequence continues at coordinate 6,649,885 of NC_090055.1, forward strand.
ATAGCATAGCTAGTGCTCAGGTGGTGTAGTGTAGCTAGTGCTCAGATAGCATAGCTAGTGCTAGATTCTCAGTATAACATAGCACCGCTTGTACCGATCCATGGACTTTCCTGCTCATAAGCTTGTTTTCCTGCAATAAGGATTGTGATTGTGTGTCAAGGCTTTAGCGATCCAGTCCTAGCAGTCTAGTCAAGCATTAGCTAAAGCATTAGCTCCATCAAGCTAATACTCTGCCTGTGGCTCCCCAACTGTCTGGGTGTGGACGTGAGTCACCCGACATGACGGTGTTAGTCATGTTGCTACAGCAAATGCTGCATCCTTTTGTGTTCACCATTAACTTCAGTTAACCCATCTGATGCACTCAGTAACCTCCCACCCCCTGCCCAGCCCACACACCCTTCCCTGCCTGTCATTAAAGGCCCTACGGGAGGCATCAACATGTATAGTGTGGGCTGGTCGGTCACTCTTTGTCTTTGTGCAAACGGATGGTTTGTATATGGTATTGTTGTGTAGGCTTGGTACTATATGTACTAAGGCAGCAGCTGGTTCTGGGACAGCCTGAACCCCCCTCACGCTCTGCTGGCATGTACGTCCAGTTTAGACTTTGGATCAACAGCTGGTTGACCAAATATTTATTTTTATGGTTCGAATGGAACTTAGTGCGCATGATGTCTGCTTGGACTCGATTTGAATGATGCATTTTCTTCATTTTTTTTTTTTTTCTTCAGTTTAAACCAACTCTAGTTATTTCAATTTATTTGGCTTCAAAAGAAAGTCGTGTTTAGTCGGTCCTTCGGTAGCTCTTGGCATTATAAAACCCAACCCTCAGTTCCAGGGAGAGGAAAAAAGCTCTCCAAATGAAAGCAGTCTGATCTTCTGAGCCTCTGAGCTGTCGTCTGTGGTTTGGGGATCGAGGAAGCAAACAACCTGGCCCTTGTCATTGAGTCTCAGACGAGCTGGAACAAGACAGCTCACGTGAGGCTTAGCGACAACAATATCAACAACACACCCAGACCGTTCCACCACAGGGTATGCCCCAGTGTATGATGGGTGTATAGTCTGGTACGTGATGCAGAAGGGGATCCCTCTGCCTTATAGGAGTTAGGGCAAACTCGGAGGTGAAACTCCAGCCACCATGGGAATGTCATTGTATATTTGCGTACTCGAAAGCTTTTCTTGGACCTCGTCGGAGCATATACGTTGTGAAAGCGTAGCGAGAGATTCATGCCGTTTGACCACAATTGTGAGTTTCCAGTCCTGGTTTCACTCTTCTCTAATCATACTGTTGGAGAAAAACTGTGACAAACATAAACATAGCTCGCATTTTTCAGAGCGGGCTGGAATGGAAGGAAAACCAGAGTGGGACATGTTTGGATTCCCTCGATGGAAATATCCTTCATATATCCCTTTTATCCATTCTGTTAACGACCCAAATCATTTCCTCTTCCAAAATGTCATGTGTGGTTCTGCCTATTGAAGCGGGAATGATACCGCCTCAAGAAATAACATTGCACCCTCTTGTTGAACACGCGGTCTGACTGCCTTGACTAACATTGAGCAGTGCAGCGTGAGGGTCGTGTCTGGCTGTGAGGGCAGTGGCTGTTGACATGGAGTTAGATACTACCCTGAGAGGGGTGGGAGTGGGACTGACGCCAGCCAGCGAGCCAGGTCTCAAGTGGAGATCTCTGGGGGTGGGGGGGTGGAGCAGGAGTGATAGCTAGAGTGGATCCCTCTGAAGTTGTAAAGAGCTATCTCTGTGCTCCCAAGCTGCCTCTCAAGTAGTCACCCTGGACCAGCTTGCTGACTGTGTCTCTCTGTGTGTGTGTGTGTGTGTGTGTGTGTGTGTGTGTGTGTGTGTGTGTGTGTGTGTGCAGGACGAGGAGACATCCAGCCCCAGCTGGACAGCGCCATGCAGGACGTGAGTGAGAAGTACCTGCTGCTGGAGGAGACGGAGCAGCAGGCGGTGAGGAGGGCTCTGATAGAGGAGAGGAACCGCTTCTGCTGCTTCGTGTCCATGCTCAGACCCGTGGTGGTGAGGACGCTGGCCTGACTCTCTCTCACACACACACATACTCATACACACTCATACACACACTCACACTCACACACGCATATATTCACACATACACACACTCGCACATACACACACTCTCACACACATACACACATTCACACTCGCACATACACACACTCTCACACAGACACACACACTTCGTCCCTTTAAATACGTATGTCACACGACCTAAAACACATTTGTCTACGTTGTGCTTAATAAATCGCTCTAGAATGACACGTGACATGTTTGACAATGACAATGTTTCTCCCTTTCCAGGACGAGGAGATCTCCATGCTGGGTGAGGTCACCCACCTCCAGACCATCTCTGATGACCTCAAAGCCCTGACCTCCGACCCCCACAAGCTGCCTCCCGCCAGCGAACAGGTCAGCACCCTCACTCCCCTCCCATGTAAACCTGACTGGGCATGGATGGACTGAAGTCATAGGAATATTATTTTAGCATTATTAGTAAGTAGCAATGTTACCAACAGCCCCATACAGATACAGAAATTTATTCATCACAGGACTACTACTCCCAGGTCTGTATGATAGCTAAAGATGTTCCATCCTCTCTCTGTGCACCTTCAGTGCTCAATCCACATTATCTAAGACAACCTGCTGAAGAGTAATCCTGCTAACTCATCCTTCTCCTCCCTTCTCCTGCTCCCTTTACCTCCGCCTCCTCAGGTCATTCTGGATCTGAAAGGTTCAGACTACAGCTGGTCCTACCAGACTCCTCCCTCCTCTCCTAGCAACACCATGTCCCGGAAGTCCAGCATGTGCAGGTAGGGCTCTTGACGGCCAACCACAGAGCAGATGGCCTCCTGCTAGGCTGGTGTCAGCCTGCCCCCTAGCGATCAGAGTGAAGAACTGCGGCCCAGAGAAATCCGAGGCTGTAAAATGAATTATTTTGTAGAGACGCTCCTTACCTGTGCAATTCTAGGTTGAGGATAAGGAGATGTGTTAAACCCTGTCAATACTGCTCCCCACGCCTGAACCTGCATCTGCAGTGTGTGCTGTGGTGCTTGTGTTTCCCCCTGCCTGCTCCACTTCCTGTCTCATCCACACGTTGCTGTTCCTTGCCTGTGTACACAGATGTGTTGTCGTTTCACATGGCATGACAACAGTGGTTGTGTTCCATTTTCACATTTGCCTCGAGCCGAGCATGTTTTATATTTTAGTTTTGCAGTATCCCCTTACCAAATGTATTCACGTGGTATCAATTTGACCATACTTAGAAACTTACAGACACACACACACATTTTAACTTATTCACAAAGAGTAATTACTCTTTGTAGAAGCCATGAACCATGACAAGTGATTAAAGGGATGGTGCACTCATCATTTCATCACGTCTGACGTTCTTTTCAGTTTCTTATCATTTACGTTTTGGACTGGCTCAATCCCAGTCCCTGCCTGCTGCATCCAGTGTGTGGAGTGTTAATGGTCACCCCCCCCCCCCCCCCCCCCGTGTCTCCCCCACCCCCCTTCCTGCCTGCCTCCCCCCTCCCTTCTCTCCATAAACAGCAGTCTGAACAGCGTGAACAGTAGTGACTCCCGCTCCAGCGGCTCACACTCTCACTCTCCCTCCTCCCACTATCGCTACCGCAGCTCCACGCTGCCCCTGCAGGCCCCGGCGGGGCGCCTCTCCAGCATCTCCTCCCACGACTCGGGCTTCATCTCCCAGGACGCCTACCACTCCAAGTCCCCCTCACCCATGCCCATGGAGCCCCTGGCACAGGTGAGACTACACGACCCACGATGCAGCTGAGGGACGTGCCTCAGCTGAAACGACGCAGCCTACACGACACTGACGGACACGCTCCACGTGAGCCTACACTACCCACAAAGCACCGTGTCCACCAGTCACTCAATTCCCTATGACGGAGTGCTGCTTTCTCAGACAACAGCTACTCCCTCAAGCCCCTCAGGCTGAGACTGAACTAGAGTGCAGTTTAACAGGGTTACTGTCGTGGCAACAAACAACCCAGATAGAGAGAGATCCCTTCAAACGTCCCAGCAGACACGCGGACAGTGCCCTCTACTTCTCCCTGCCCCAGGCTTCACTGCTGCTAACAGACACTGCTTCTCCGCTTGGTTCGTTTCTCCTCTTAGCCACAAAAAGGACAATTCATGTAAAATTATTCTTGTCCTCTAAGCCAGTGGGGTTCACCTCCAACTCTGTACTAACTTTGCTGACAGCTCTGAGAAACTGCTGCTCCCTTCACCCTCTAACCCTCGGCTTCCTCTCTGCTGTCACCTCTCTGCTGTCTGCATGTCACTGTGTGTGTGTGTGTGTGGTGTGTGTGTATGTGTCACGCTGCTCCAGCCTTGCCCCAGCTCTGGCTCCTCCGAGGCCTCTGAGACCAGCCAATCAGACTGCAGCTCCCCCACCTCCCTTGGCTCCGCCTCCAACGCAGGCACTGCTGCCGCCTCTGCTGAGAAGGTGAACCACGCCCCCCTACCACAGGCTCCTCCCCTAGCCACGCCCCCCCCGGGGCATGAGGACGAGGCCATGTCCTCCCGGCTCAGAGCTTCCCTAACCCAAGCCATCACACTGAGCCCACACGGCCCTGACCAACAGATGTGGGTCATACACACTCATCACATGGGGTCCCGCTCGCTCACACACACCTTCCTGTTTACTCCTTGTGTTTTTTTCAGTTTTGTATTCATTCTTTTTTATTATTATTGTTGCGTTTATCATTTAGCCAAACGTGTATTTTTGTTGATTTAATTTGATTCTGTAATTCCTGCCATCTTACGTTTGTGTTTTGTGTTTGGTCATGTTTGGTCCCCTCCCCCACACATGCCCAGTTCTCTAATGGCTTCGACCACTACGGGCCGTCCGAGTCAGCCTACTTGGTGGGCGGGACCTCGTCGGCAGGGGCCTACCCCTTCTACCCCGCCCCTTCCCCTTCCTCCTCCTCCATCACCACCACCTCCACTTCCTGTTCCCAGCGCTCGTGGTCACGGCCTTGCTCTGCCCTTGTCCCTGACTCCTCCCACTATTGCACCCTGGGACCCAGCATTGTCCCCTCCTCCTGTGTGCCCAGCTGGAAGGTTGGTTCATCCCCATCATCCTCATCTTCCTCACCTGTCTCTCCTATCCTGCTCTCTACGGCTCTGGCCACACAGCCGGAAGCCTTATATATATACACACACAACATGTGTAGAACATGACTTGTGGAGTTCCTCTGCCTAGTGCTGATGGCTTGTGTGTGTCCTCCAGGACTGGGCCAAGCCCGGGCCCTATGACCAGCCCATGGTGAACACGCTGAGGAGGAAGAAAGACAGGGAGCCTGTAGACCACAGCCCCCACTCAGCGCCAGGCCCCGCCCCCACCGGCCTGCCCCCCCCAGCCCTGGAGGAAGACCCCCAGAGAGCCAGGAGCATGGCTGCCCCACCCAAGGTAAATGTTTTAGTTGGCGCTCCCACCATCTCTGTCTGATGTAGATTTGTCTTTTTCTTGAGTGTGTTTGTGTGTTTATACGTGTGTGTTTTGTGTGTGTGTGTGTCTCCAGGTGGGGGATGTGGAGGCCCATGAGCAGCTGGCCCTAGCCCTGTCCAGGGGGCTGCAGCTGGACACCCAGCGGTCCAGCAGAGACTCTCTGCAGTGCTCCAGTGGATACAGCACCCAGAGCACCACACCATGCTGCTCTGAGGACACCATACCTTCCCAGGGTAATGCTCACACACACTCTCACACACACACACACACACTCACACAAAACACACACTCCTGGGAGTGTAACCTGCGTCTGTGTCTCCAGTGTCGGACTACGACTACTTCTCCATGGCGGGGGACCAGGAGGTGGAGCAGCAGGACTTTGACAAGTCCTCCACCATCCCCCGCAACAGTGACATCAGCCAGTCCTACCGCCGCATGTTCCAGGCCAAGCGGCCCGCCTCCACCGCCGGCCTGCCCTCCACCGGCGGCCCCGTCATCATCACCCCGGGCACCGCCACCATCCGCCGCACCCCCTCCACCAAGCCCTCTGCCCGCCGCGCCGGCGCCCCCGGGGGCGGGCCCATCCCCATCCGCACGCCCGTCATCCCCGTCATGATCCCCACCGTCCCCGACCTGCCGGGGCTCTACACTGGAGGACCGGAGCTGGGGGCGGCGTTCGAGGAGGCCCGGAGCCCAGACTCACCCACCCTGGCTGGGGAGGAGCACCTGGGTGTCCTCCCTGTGGCCTCCTGGAGCGGACAGGCTTCCACCAACCCCCCCGTGACCCCCCTGCAGCCCCTCCAGGTGGGGCAGGAGGAGCTGGAGGGGTACCTGGAGGAGGAGGCCCAGGGGGGCAGCATGCTGCTGGCTATCAGGCGCGGCGTGAGGCTGAAGAGGACCCAGACCAATGACCGCTCAGCACCACGCATCGCCTGAGAGAACACCGCGCCACGCTGTGCCACCCCAGAGGACTGGCATCTGTCTGCAGAACACCCTGTAACACTGTTATTGGTTCCCTGTGTATAGTATTCTATCCTGTTTAGTCAGCTGTTGTAAAGGTAGAGCAGCCGGAATTAGTGGCACACATGATTGCTGGTACTGGTGTGTGTGTGTTCAAACTGTCCATCCTAACTGTCCAATCCCGAGTCTGAGAAGGCTTGAACAGACCATTCAAAAGGAGAGAGAGCTCTCTTAAGTGCCCAGACACAGGACAGAAATGGTCCTACGCCCAATCACAAGGACAGAAATGGTCCCAGAGCGGGCTTCCTTGGAGAGACAGTTCTCAAACTGCTCAGTCAGAGAACAGACAGGGCTCTCTAACAGCCCAATCAGACGACAGAGGGGTGTGGTTCCAGTAGCTGCAGCGTGTGGGACTCCTCCCCTCAGTGAAGCTATATGCTGGTCACACTAGAGTACCACAAGCACAGAGATGCAGATTTCAACATGAGACATGGGAGAAACAATGAATCATCTTAAGTTCGTTTTAGAGTGCAGTAGGCTGTATAAATGATCAAGCAAGGCATCTCCTCGGTTGCCATGGCGTTTGTTCACGCCCCCTTTAACCCACCACTCCCCCTCCCTGCTTGCTCCAGGTGCCGAATTACTTCAAGTAAGCTTTCAAAATGACTGAGTGGAAACTCTACGTAATGATGCGTTGCATTTTGTTCCTCGATCTGTATTTAGTTACCCAGTCTGTTGGGGTGTAAACTTATTTAGTGTTGTGGTTCCCATAATATCTGCTCTGCAACACTTGCTTTGTAGCATGCATTATGTTTCAGTATTAGAAATCTATTTGAATATAGCCTATTTATTAGCCTGTCCAGTGCTAACCAATTCTGCTGGTAACAGCCAACTATGTACATTTCCAACAGACGAAAGGTTGTGCCATGGTGAAGCTGAACATTGTATGCTAATTATAGGAGGAGGATGAAGGGTAGGTTATCACATTGGGGGAAGCGTGAATTGTGTTTAAAGTGAAACGTGTTTTAACTTCAATTTAAAGGTTGCATTTGATTATGCCTTTTTGCTATTCAAGTGTCATTTTCTGTTGCGCTCATCAACCAAGTGAAACGCGTGGTGCAGCCTTACCTCCGGGAACTGCTCATTTCTCAGTGGCTTGTCCTACTAGAGGCTAAAAACAAATAGCCCAGTGTTTATCAACTTCTCTCGGTGGAGGTGATCAGTGTATAGCGAAGATCTGGACACCCTGGTCCCGCGAAAGCACTGAATCCTGTTGGCAGACGCGATAGACTGTAAATAACACTGAAGACCAGGAACTCACAATGCTAACTTATTCTGTCCTCAGCCCTCTATTTTTATACCTGATAACAGAGTATGTTTAGTCCTTGTCCCTATGCATGTGCCCTCATATAAGGTTGTATATTAGTTTATATATTCTGGCATTTTCTCTGTTCTCTCGTTGGTTGTCCGCAGCTCCACTGTGAGAAGCGGGGAAACAGGCTGATGTAAGCTCCTGCCACCGTGCCCTCTGGTCAGTGTCAGATGTTGAAGCAGTTTCTTTCGTCGTTTCTTTTGTGTTGGCTTGTTTCAAAATCCTCAAGTTTTGTGTCCGAACTTGTCACTTCCGAATTCAAAGTAGGCTAGTATTCTCACCACCAGACTATTGGATGCTGTCTGCATATGATGCTAAACTATATTTACTTATTTTACCTTCGGCTATTGATAGCACACGTATCGTAACTGTGTCGGATGTCTACTCTGACTTACATTATTCTATTTAATTACAAGAGCATATCTAGATTTTTTTAAGTTGCCAAAAATTTATGTGTAAAACGATTCTAATAGTTTGAAGAGAGTTTGTGTTTTTGCGTATGGTTAAGGAAGATAGTCCTGTTAGGAAAACTGTAGCCTACTAAACCTTGTTTCTAAAATCTTAGTTAGAAGTATATACGAAGGGTGGTCCTTGTACTTGTATTATGTCTGTACTGTTTCTCTGCTTTGGCATATAATAAATGAGAAAAGTTTGAGTCTGTCTGATCGATTGTCCTTCAACGTTGAGTCATATCTGTTGCTTTTTTTTTTTTTGTGCTTTTTTTCTAAGATGCGATCTCCTTCACCGACCTCTAGGGGTCCGTGTTCCCTAGTATTTGGATAATCACTCATCATCGTATTGGACTATTGGGCGACAATATCAAACATCAGAGTGAAACATTAAATATGAGCAGAAAGTATTGTCCAAAATGTGGACAATAGACAGTAAGCAAGGATTTTATAATGTATTAGTGTGAAATAAAGTAGATTTCCCATAATGCAGTAGCAGATATATGGGTGAATATGGGTAGTGTAGTCCATGAAAATGCAACATCAAGTGTTTCTATTGTTTAGTTCACCGTTAGGCTATATGTCCAATGACGTCAAATGTAGGGCTCGTGCATAGACCCTTCGCACAATCCGGGGCAAGAGATGGATTTCCTACGTCATAAAAACACCCAGCCATCGTAATTTTTACTACACACCAAGTCGACTTGTCGTCACAGCTACGCAGAGTCAAGCTATGCCACTAGAAATATTTTTAGGCCACTGTGCGAAGAGGACGAGCATCACGCGGAACGGCAACCTTCTCAACTCATTCTCGAGACTGGAACAGTAGCCTGTGTTTTGACCATGAATATGAGCAATAATGCAATGTAACCGGACTATTTCGTAGATAATTCCGTGTTTTACACCAGTGGAATATTTGACGGACATATGAGATAAATGCGGCCAACGAACGTAGTTTATGCCTTTCATCCGCTGCTTTAATCCGACGGATACGAATTGTTGACGGGACAGCGCAGATCGAGGTCTTGCACAAAAGTTGAGATTACTATTTATGACATTTTAGGTTTTTTAACGATAAGAAAATATATTTCAATTGTATTGACACAATAAAGGTTTAGCAAATGTATCTGCATAGGTTTTTTTGATTGACCTTAGGCTACTACTCTAAGCCATTTTTAAATACCCTAACCTACTTTTGACATTTGACATCGTAGGCTAGGGACTATTCACAAATTAGTAATTACCATCAAGGCTGTTACAGTATTCCACGCGGAGGGAAGGACATCATTTTCGAACGTTTCATTTGCACACCAGGTTTCGACGCCCATACTGATTCAATCGGTCCTCGTGATGCTACCGTGCCTGCACAGAGCCGTACGGCCCGCTCTCACGCTTAGATCGGGTACCATCTTTAGAGGACTCCGCGGGACAACAACGGTCCGTGAGACCTTTCCAACGATGCTTGTGCAAAGCTGTAACATGGGCACACATCCGCACAAAGACCCGATGGAGCCCTTGACGTCACCACAGGGAGCCAGAGACTTTATTTGCAATCTTCATCCGACCGAACGCACGTGCCTGCTTAGAGAACTTCACAAGTTCGAGTCTATTGCAATAGCTCAAGGTAAGACCATTACCCCCCTGATACATGACCTATGACACAAGGCTGCTGTGCAGTAAGTTGCAGAATGAGGTCGTCCTGGCTACAAGACATAAGTTAAATCTAACTAAATTTCTATTGTTTCTAAGTGCTGGCCTGTGTAGCTCGAACCTGTGACGTGGCTCTGTTGTAGTTAAGAGAGATATAGAGAAAGAAATGGAGACAAATGGGAAAACCGAGATTGTGTGTGTCAGAGGAAGAGATGCTGACAGCAAGTACCAGTGCTGTTTGTTGTCCTTATGAGAGGGAGTTCTCATGTGTCACTTTTCCTGAGTACTAACATGGGGCTCCTCAGTGGCAAGGATAGAAGGGGCTGATGGGATTGTAAAGTGCCCCCTCTTGAATAAAGCTATTTTCCACATTGAAACACTTTGCTTGTCTCCAGCAGTATTGTTTCAGCCTTTCTTTCTTGTCCCATTTTAATCTTTGATAAAGAATCTCAAATGTCACAAATGAATCAGAATCAGAAAAGTAACCCTACAGACAAGTGCTGAATTATGAAGCAAATTGCTAATTATTCTAAAGGACTTTCACTATAACAGAAGGTGACTGTGTTGCAGGTTTTAGTGACTGTTGGGAATGTTCATGTGCTTAAAGGAGAAGTGAAAGGAATGTATTTTATCTGTCAAATAATTGTACTCTATAGCAATCAGAACTGATGTGGCTGCAAATTAAACCATGTTTACTAATGAAGGTTTTCTTTAGACAAGAATTCAGGAAAACGAATTGGAAATTAATGTCTTGTCTGTTGTCATGGTGATTGGTGAAGGGGTTTCACTGGTCTGAAAATAGAGGTCAAGTGGCCAAGGAAACAGGAAGTGATATAATGAAGATGCGTCTTTAAAAACCAGAACAGAAAGCTACTGTGTTCTGGGTAAAGGGTCCCTTTCATATAAAATAAAACAGTGTAGCATTTTGTTACATCATTGGTTCACCTATCATAAGGATCACTCGCCATGGCTCCTGAGTTGTTCATGGAACATTCCTAAGGTGAAAGCCAAGGCTAGGTTGGAGAACATGCTGGCAGCTTAGAGGTGTCCTTCAAAGACTCTTCTAGATCCTCCCCTGCTCTGTGGGGCTGCTGACAGAGTCACCTTCATCTACTCCCCTGAGAAACCCGTAATGTACGTGTCATGCACTGTAGGCTGGCTTGCTGGCTGGCTGACTATATGGCCGTGTGTGTGTGTGTGTGTGTGGGGGGGGGGGGGTGAACTCACAGCATGCATGCACGTGTAATGGGGGTAAATTAGCATGTTTTGCTCTACGTATCGCTCCACCATCTCTCTGAGCTTCTGACCGTCCGTGACAGCTGACCAGCTGCCAGGACTCCCTAGAAACAGCAGTGGACGTGATCTCTTCTGTGTACGGAGTAGTGTGTGAGTGTGTGTGTCAGGTTGCACATTGAACTGTCAGCTCAACTCGTTGTAAGGCGTTGGTGTGTGTGTTTCTACTCTGGTGTGTCCTGGAATGACCTCTTCACTGATCTAACATGGCTATGCTTTCTAGTATCCATGGCAACACTTAGTTTCTGTAATTGGTCAATCCCTGGGTATATCAAAGTTGTTAATCGTATAATAGCTTACTTGAGTTTCCATTAAAAGTCCATTCAAAGGCGCATAGATTAGGTTCAAAACCACCAACATGCATACATCTTTCTGCGCCAGGCCGCCTCAGTGAGAAGTGTTTCACAGACGAATGCCTAAAGTTTCAGAGGTCATTCGATATTCTTACAACTCTGTCAGTGACGGGATAGTTTGGAGAGGGGCCGTGTTTCTCTCTGGGGGGTTGAGGCTTATTGAGCTGCAGAACACACCACTCATCACTTCTACGACAGTGTTCTTTTCATCAGCATTTAGCTGACAACCTCCTGAGTGCACTTGTTACACTCTAAACAGATGGGCCCTCAGACACACACACACTCATTGTTTCATCTGGAAACGCGCCAGTAAGAGGTCTGATAGCACCACAGGTGGAAAATGTAAGAGACTTGTTATTAGATATTCAGGAGTGGTGGTTTGATATGCAAATCAGCATTTGTCTTGATGAAATTCATAAGTAAACGTAAAAAAAAAACAACGCCATGTCGGTCATTTGATCGTAAGACAAATTATTGCCTTGGACAAAGACACACAACTTGCTGTCCAACTCCCTTCCCTGAGTTGTGTGTTTACCCCGCACAGCTTGAACTTGACAACATGACTGTGTTCATCTGGGGGAGTGAGCCGGGATGGAAGGATGCAGGACAGGACAGCAGTGTGAGCATCTCTCTGCTCTCCTACCTACTCTGCGAGCTCACTCCTCTTCATCGATGTGAAAGCGTGGAGGGTTGAGAAATATACCTCGGCCAGTCCCTCGAGTCCTTGGTCCGACACAAAATGCTCAGAAGTATCTGGGTCAGGAGTGAGTGTGCTTGGGAATGAAGAGATTGGAATGCTGCATTCCGACCAAACTAGTTCACTTACAGGGATCCAAAAACACACGTTATGGAACATACGGAATCAAGTTGATCGAGGGTACCTGTCTCTTGACTGAAGAAGGCTTGCCTGTCTCTCTCACTTCCGAGGCTGCTATTGGTTGTCTGCCGGCTGGCATGTTACACGCCCCTGGCAAAACTACAGAGGGGCGGTGGCCATTTGGGAAACATTTCAAGGATTGTTTAGATCTTTTAAGTGTGTTTGTTTGTTGTCACTTCTGGCACATCCGTGCTCTAATTAGCTTTATCTGGCTGACGACGGCTCTCAGAATACATTCTCTGTACCCTTAGCTGTTTTGAAACATGGTACTAATCCTACTAATTTAAGTGTTTTCAAGGTGTATCGAAAAATGAAATGACAGTTCTTTTGTTTCATTTTGGTGGGCTGTTTGGTAAGGTAGGTAAGTATAAAATGATTATTCAGATCTTGAAAGTTGGTTGAAGATTGATGACAAATGTTACTTTTCTCCAACGCTAGACATGGATATTAAGTCAGTCAGGGGTCCTGTGCTGCAACACAACATCAATCTAACGCCAGGGAGCCAACTTCCAGAGTAAGCAAAAGATAATAATAAAATAAAACCTACAGAAGTACTTTTGACTGTTGTTGGTTTAGCACTGGATATGTGGAGTTAGTAACTGCTAAGGGAATCAGCAGTAATGAAGCAAACTGTAGTTCTTTCATCCACAGCATTGGTGGAGAGACGCTTTGGATGACTGCAGCTCTGAATACAGCAGGTCAAAAGAGTGCTCGAGAGCTTTCATTTTAATGAGTGTCTTTCCAGTCTCAACTTTCATAGGTTTGTATTCAGTGGTAAAACCCTGTGAAACCAGAATACACTGAAGTGATTCTGTCATAGCAGTTGATGGGTGTAGCTAGCTGTTTGTCTCTGTGGTTCAATCAATGCTGTCTCTCTCGGGTTGAAAACCACAAAACACTATACATGATGCAATCTACCTGTGCCAGTATTGTTCAAGCTTACTGAGGAAACCTTTCCATTAACATCCATGTGCCTTTCTGAAAAACACTACAGTAACTTGCTCACACAAGAATAAACAGTCCTGGGCAATGAGTCTATAGTACTGAGATACTTCTAATACGAAGGACAGGAAGCTCATTTGGAATAATTTATTTAATTATATCTTTTGAAATGCCATCTGGCTAGCAGGGGAAGGCTATGCTCTATGTAGCACGTTCCAGAGAGATTCAAAGACAGACACACAGTCTGGGACACAGAAATGAGGCCTCATTAGCAGAGGAACTTTTATATTCTGAAAAATTGTCCAAATGCTAATATATTATACAGTCTCCTAACTCACTTGGAAACAGTGAACTTCAGTCTATTAATGCCAAATTACATGATTAATGGCCATATCTACACACACAGTATTACTTTATAAACAGTAAATGCTCCTTTGGGGTGTCATTTCTCCACCGGTCTGTTAGCCTCATACGACTGAGTACTAGAGTCCCACCGTCTCCCTGGTCATCACAGCCCAGGTCCTGCCAGGATTCTGAGAACCAGTCCCTCAGGGTCAGTAGGACCACCACCAGGAGCCTCTATCTGGAGCAGTAGACTACTGACATGGAGGTTTGTTAAACGTGTGGATTTTGAGGCCTTATGAAACCCAGACACATTTGATCATATTCCATTTATTATTTAGCACGGAGGCCTAGATATGGGGCTTGTTTGCTCTCAAGATGATGCATGAATAAATGAGTCCTGATTGAAGTTGAACCGATGCTCACAGTAATATCATGACAGTCTACTGTATGAGGACAGATGGATGGAAACCAACACCTTCATCAGGGACACGAGTGTGTGAGCAGCAGGGAGTCACACCTCCAGACTCTCCACCATCATTATCATCCCGGAGCTCTTCAGGATCTGCACTCACCATCCATCAACGTCCACCTGCAGCCTTGAGGTCACAGTCCTCCGCGTGCCGGCTAGGTTGTCATAGAAACACTTCATATTTTCGGTACTGTCAGAATGCCTGCGGTGCCTGAGTTTGCCCAGCAGCCAGTGCTTTCCATGGGGGCCTTTAGCATAAATTATACAAATGTAATACTTCAGATAATTACTTTTGATTTTCTATTATGACTCATCATATTAATTTTCATGATTAATTAACTAAGTTAATTATTGGAATGAAATAATTACAGTCGACCAAGTAGTATAGTGAGGATACTCACTCATTCCCTTTGTTGACTTTGTCTGCTCTCTGCTCTTCTGGTCACTCTGCTGGTCTCTGTGCTGGTCACTCTGCTGGTCACATGGCTGGTCTCTGTGCTGGTCACTTTGCTGGTCACTCTGCTGGTCTCTGTGCTGGTCTCTCTGCTGGTCTCTGTGCTCTGAAGCAGAGCTTAGTCTGCTGGTCATGTTCAGTCAATCAACAATCAACAATCAATCCTCCTTCCCCCTCCAGCCTCATGCAAGTCTATTGATTTTGCTATTTTTACACACATCTTCCAACAACTTCTCCACACACTCACACACATACACTCACACAGTAATCAGCGTCATGTTTTATAATACATAGCAGAACTGAAGTGACTTGGATCAGATGGCTGGAGGACTTGAGTCAGCACCATGTGCCTTTTTGAACAGCTTCTCCATGGTACCATCAGCATCAACAACAATACCCCTGAGGGGGAGAGGAGGCTGTAATATAAAACTGAGAAGAGGCATTAGGACTAGCTGTTACAGCCTTGGCACCTCTCGAGAGGGGGAGGGGAGAGGGAAGAGAGGAGAGGGAGTGTGTAATGTAGAGTGTGTGTTCATGTGTGTGTAATGGAGGGTATATTCGTGTGTCTTGACTTTTTGTGATTTATGAAATGTGTGTGTGTGTGTGTGTGTGTGTGTTTATGCCTGTGTGGAGATGGAAGTGTCAGTAATGTTTTCATCGGCGATGCCATTAGAAACTGGCAATGAAATTACCTGGAAGGACTAATAATGTCTGAAAAGAAATAGACTTGATAATATTTGTTTCAAATGTCAAATACTGTTTGAGACACAAACTCTTCAAGTTCTTCAAGTTCAACAATGAACAAGACAATAACAACATCGACGTTGCACTTCTGGTCCTTGATCTTATGTTGTACTTTTTGTACATTGTACATTGCTTTTGAAAAACGCATCTGCTAAATGAATCAAATGTGAATGCATGTAACACAGCCTCTGTTTTGGCTTTTAGGAACACTGGAAGTGTTGCCCCCAACCTCAGCTCAGCTCAAATATGGTAAGATTTCTTTATACTTCATAACACCCGATTGTCTCTCTTAACTTAGCCATAGCATGTATCATATTTAGTAACGTGCTTTCTTTCTTCAGAAACTGCAGTCAGCCACAGGGATGGACAAATGTGTTCATATACATGACAGAGAAGAAATTAAAGAAAATGTGTACAGTTACAGTATTTATTCCGAAACATCCGTTATTAGGTGCTTGATCGACCCAGGGCCAAAGAACCCCCCCCCCCCCCTCCCCCCGTAGACCAATCCAGGGATATAGAACCCCTGGTGACCAATCCAGGGATATAGAACCCCTGGTGACCAATCCAGGGATATAGAACCCCTGGTGACCAATCCAGGGATATAGAACCCCTGGTAGACCAATCCAGGGCTATATAACCCCTGGTAGACCAATCCAGGGCTATATAACCCCTGGTAGACCAATCCAGGGCCGTAGGAAGCTGGTCTGCATCCTCCAGTGGAGTGTTCAGAAGGTCACTCTCTGTATCTGACTTGGCTCCCTGCTCTCCCAGGAGCTTAGAAAGGAAATAACCTTCTTTGTCTCTGTCAACAACGCTTCGTTTTTTTCCTTTCATCCCACTCCCTCCCTCTCCGCTTCCTAGAAGTACTGTTTTCCGAGAGAGGCATTTTCTTTCATCTCACATCTTATTAAAGTTTGAATATAATTTCCCCAACCAGTTCTTTTTATTTTCTGAACAATCAGAGCTGCTTCAGTTGAAGGAGCACAGGTTCAGTGAGAGGTGTTCTGTGTGTTCACTCACAAAGGTGATTTTCCTTCTGTGTTTCCCCACTGCCTGCCTCTACGCATGCGGGCACAGACCCTCATGTAGCAGGAATGATGACGAGCAGGGAAAGAATGTAGAGCTGCTGGATGTTGCTGGAAGAGAGAATGGACCAATTCACACCAGACAGACTTCTCTCAACCAGGCCACATAGTTGACCTAGGGCTCTGGTAGAATATCTGACATTATTGGTGGTCTACTCTCACACCTCTTTGTTGTGTCAGTGGTTCTAAAAGTAAAAATTCACAGCCCAATTTGTATGATAACATCTGAATTGCATTAATCACCACGTAATTATGTAGTTATCAAATAAAATTCATTCTTATTAGCCTTTTTTTTATAAGCAATGTCACACATGCCCACAGATCAGTATCTATAACTAAACTAAACCCTCAGAAAATTGCTATTTACAACTTTGTAATTAAACAGAAACAGGCTACAAGTTTAATGACCAAGGGGAGATAGTGTGTCCAAAGGGAGGTTGTGTTAACATTTATATCTGAAATATTAATAATGCATTTTACGCTTTCTTTTTCCATGCTAGTTATCCTCCACAACGCCATTCCCTTTGTGGGGTTTGGTTTCCTGGACAACGCCATCATGATCGTTGCTGTAAGTCACCCACATTTATAATTGTCAAACTGTTTCAGTCCCATCATCTGGAGCGTTCTCACTCATGGCAGACTGTTAGCTGGAGCGAGGCATCTGGAGACTTCGTCAGAACAAGGCATTATCGTTGAGGCCAAAAATGATCTATGGGATTCACCGAAGTAGAATTCAATTTAAGTCATTTCTAATGTAGAACTTTCCATGTGCTGTATTGTGCTGAGTCATCCACACAGCTGCTGCGCTGTAGGCTGGTAGGACGCAGATAAGAGCACCTGTCTTCCGATACGGGTTTAGACTGTGTTGCACTGTCAGGGATTACAGTTCCATCATTATGCTGTCACATCAGATCTCGGTCAAATTGAATAGTAACACAAAGTATTTAGGGTTGGCTGAATTTGCCTCAGAGCAAAGGCTCGGACTATTCCCACTGTGTAAAAGGTCATCTTAGTGTTCAACAGTATTGTTAATTGTATTTAAGCTGGATGGATGGTTGGAATGATAAATGCATTTTTCTTTCTCAGGGAACACAAATTGAGTTGTCCATTGGAGTGATTCTAGGGATTTCAACCATGGCAGGTACAGTACACTTCATATACCATCTGGAGAATTTGAAATGATTCTGTTTGGGTGAGGCAACTGTCAGTCTGAGAAATACTACACACAGTGTCAAATGAAGGGCTTGGAAACTCAGAACAGAAGGCCTGGTGTCTGGCAAGCAGCCAGCCAATGAGGACACAGAGAGATTAACTGAATTTGTTTTAATATATATGCTAATACTTCTCTCAATGTATTTGAACTACACACAAAATGTCCCATTGATTTTGTGAGAATCATTTTCATGTCATCAGAATCATTCATTCCTTTAGACACCATCTTCCGACAGAGGTAGAAGTATATGAAGGGGGGGGGGGGCTGATTTTGTGGAAATTGTAATGAATGCTGAGCTCAGTTTTCTGGTCCACTGGTTATATTAAATACACACATAGATATTCACACTGAGATCAGATAGCTTTGTGGTCAGTGGTCAGCCTTTAGAGAGGCACTTTGCTGACCTCTCCCTCTCCCATCTCTCCCTGGTGAATCTCAGTCTAACACCAAGGCTGTGGGTTCGATTCCCAGTTTTGAACTGTGGAACTGTTTGAGGTCACAGCACACTAAGTAGTGTTGGATGAAGCCACATTCAAGCATATAACACCAGCTCAAACACACATGCACACATACACACGCACGCACGCACGCACACACACATACACACGCACGCACACACACACACACACACGTGTCTTCTATACACAGTGCCAGTATGACATTGTCCAGTCAGCAGCACACTAAGATCAGCTTTCTGAGCCCTGATGGAACTCAGACAGATATCTACCTTCAGGGAACCAAGAGTATGGCTCTGAGGAAGCTTCTATGTAGGGAGGGGGGATGGAGTGAAGGGGGTTAAGGGGGAGGGAGGCAGGGTGGGGGAGGTGGGAGAATTTTTATCAAATCTAACACTGTTGTTCTTGTGTGTGTGTGTGTGTGTATGTGTGTGTGTGCTGTTGTATAATGTCTCTTTGATAGCCCTGTGTGAGATACTGCAGGGCTATTTGAAGCATCAGCAGGAGGAGATGGACACACACATGCACACACACACAAACACACACAAATGGTGTTAGAGGAATGAAGAAGTAGGGTTTGCTGCCAGATCCAATCAGAAGTTCATGGCCCCTCTTAGTCGACATATTCAACTTATCAATCCCTCCTTCAGAGCTGTTCAGTAACCCCAAACAGTTTTAACATTTGCAGTTATGAATTGGAATTTAACCTATAAAGAAACCTGCTGTTCCCAACACTATTTGGTGTGGTTGTCACTATCTGATCATCAAGGATGATGGAGGACGTTGTCATCGGCTATGTTTATCAGCCTCGGGTCTGGTTTATTTGTCACCTACACATTCTTTCCCGCTCTCGGAAGTCTGCCAAGACCCTCCTCCAGCTTCTCCTGCAGGCTGTTCGTCAAAGTCAAACTGGTTTATGTTTGTCTGAATGCTTTTCTGGGACCAGTGGATAAAAGATAGGCCACCTTCCATAGTTGTAATTACCATTGCGATGCACTATCCTCTAATTAAGATGGACTGCGGCCGAGGTTGAACAGGTAACAGTCATAAGGGGGCGGTGGAACTCTGGGAAGAAGAGAGGGATGAGGAGAAGATACATTAAGAGTAAGTAAAAGATAAAGCAAATGAGAGAGACAGACAAATGGTGGTATTCAATTAAAGTGGTATTCAATTAACTATAGCCTGCTCAAGGTGAATGTTTGTTGTTGTTTGTTGTTAGCAAAGATCAACACTCTTGTCTGGGTTTCTTGGCAAGATGGAACCTTCCTGTCAAGCTGGTGCCTCCTCAGGGAGGGTGTATGGTGTGACACTGAATCCCTGGCTTCATCCCTCAGACCATTGTTGTTATGGCATTTAGATCAATGGAAGCAGATTTATTGGTCCGAGCTCAATTCCAGTGATGAAAAAACCCAGCCTTCTGGGTTGTGAACCCTCTCTCTCACCCTCTCTCTCTCTCTCTCTCTCTCTCTCTCTCTCTCTCTCTCTCTCTCTCTCTCTCTCTCTCTCTCTCTCTCTCTCTCATATTCTTCTTCTTCCTCTGGTTACAGCTGCCGCTCTAGGAAACCTCGTGTCGGACCTGGCTGGACTTGGGTAAGAACCGTAGACGCCCAGTGACACCCTTGTATCCTGATAGAAGCTGTAATGTTGACAACACACTGTGTGTTACCTCCGGCCTGATTCTCCCAGACCGCTCCATCGCACTGACCTCAAGCTCAACCCTGACTCACCTCTGCCCCCTACTGTCTGACAGGGCTTCTTTGTGTCTGTTTCTGCTGGATTGAAGACATTATCCTCACTCCTCTTGTTCTAACGAATCACTGTCTCTGAGGCTGTTAGACAATGGCCTCGTGGGATCTTTAGTCCTGATATCTCACATCCTCTGTGATCAGACGGACTGCTTCTGTTGATTTAAACTGCACTGAGTTGGCCTTAAGGGAGCATCTCAGTTGATGTACGTATGCCATGATCCCTCATGGGTACTGTATTGCAAAACACACTGATTTACCGACTGAAATACGGTTAAACTTCTACTTTAAACGTACTCAGTCTCAGTAGCTTTTGCAAATCGTTCTGTTAATGGTTGTTCACACACGTCGATACACATTACTTTTACATAGCTGAGTGGGAAAACTAGCACATAGCCGTCCATCACTCCCCTGAGCGACACCCCGCTACCTCGCCCGCCAGACAGATCAACGCTAAGCACCGCCGCTGACAGCTGGTGACATATCGCCGGTCCCGCTGGCAGAACATATCTGAAATCCACTCGTTTATTACTGGTTTGATTATTTATTTGTTTGTTTGTTTGTTTGTTTTGCGGCTCCGAAGCTGGTGCTTTCATGGATTTGATTAATGATGATGACTAGATGATGATCGTGTCGACTTGTAAAGCCAAATACTTTGGAAGTGGGAACTTGGCTTCAGGGGTACACATTTTTGATTCATACTTCAAGTAGGAATAAATTAAAGCATTGGAGATTTAGTTTTTTCTTTAGTACTGGGGGAAAGTGTTTGTTGGATAGATTCAGAATAGTCATTTTTTATTCGATTGGTGCATTTTTTATTTGATTGATGGTTCAGTGGAGACTGTCCTGGGGTGTTGATCTGTCTCTGTCTCTCTGATGTGGTCCTCTCCCCTCTGATCCTCTCTGGTGTCTCTCTGGTGTCTCTCCCTCTCTACTGCAGGCTTGCAGGGTATGTGGAGGCACTGGCCTGTCGACTGGGCATGCGGATCCCAGATCTGAGCCCCAAGCAGGTGGACATGTGGCAGACCAGAGTCAGCTCTCACTCAGTAGGTCGTCCTCCTCACCTTGTTCTGGGGTCACAGCCTTACCAAGGCTATCTCTCCTGCACTTCTCAGTCTAATTCCATTTGATCATCCCAACGACTCAAGCCTTTTTATTCAAACGAGAATTTGAATGCAGATTTCCTATGAAACCCCAGTCTTGTTTATGTTTATTCTCTTCAGGTTCCATGTAGAAATTACACTGAAATTAGTCACAATTATTTGTGGCATTCTTAAATAACAGAGTTTCACAGTGTGACTTGCTAAATTATGCTTCTGATCATTTATAAGCTGTTGTGAAAGACCTGATTTGATGGATAATATATTAATATCAGATGGTTGCTCAAGCGTGAAAATGTAATTAAGGAAGGTATTAGATTGGCCTCTAAAAAGGTTTCGGAAATGTTTCTGAGGTAGAAAATGTCTAGTGGCCATTACCGACAGCAGCAGGGCTTTCTAGCTGGCCTGGTAACTACTAATGACATTTTCTTCTTTTAAGACGGCTCCAACCTATATCATAGTCATATTATTTTCTACGGGTTTAGTTCCTTGGTGTGCTGCAGAAAAATGAGTCAATTTCTCTCCCGGTTCCTCCCTGTCTGCTCCCATTCTGTCTGAGAAGCTGTGAAGAGACACACAGCCAGTGAGCTCTGCCCATCCTCCATGCCCACATTTAACCCGTTTTCTGGTCTGGTTGGCAGGGTAAAGCTATCGGAGTGGGAATCGGATGCATTCTAGGCATGTTCCCCCTCCTCTTCTTCAAAGACGAGGAGAAAAAAAAAGATAAAAAAGATGCAGAGACCTCCTCCGCCGACAGCAGAAGCAGCAACTAAGACAGCGGACCTGAAGGACTTGGCCCTGTGGTGAAATGAGAGAAAAAGGATCACTACTGGACTGTTGCAGAGCCTGAGTAGCACATTATAACCTCTTTCAGTTTCTGTCAGACCTGCTAAGATTACTAGAATACTAAGACAGTGTACGAGCATGGCTACTTTTGATTTCAAAAATCTTAAGAATCCTAAATGTTACCTGCAACCTTGCAATTGTATGACATCACATCCTGAAAGCCTCTTCCAGCCATGCTAGATGCTTTTTTCAGTTCATGAAACACAGTCTAGATTCTGTGAATGAAAGCAGTTCTGGTCTGCAGTCAGCCACATTGAACCTCTCAGAGAAACTTAACATAAAACCTCCGTCTGTCAGACAGGAATGCTCAGAAGTAGCATAATGTTGCACTGCATCTCTACTATAATTACATACCTACATATTAAGTCAGCAGGTAACTTCAAATGAAAATTCAACCATTTATTTTGATTAAGATGTTAAAAAGAAATTGGCCAGTGTTACATAACAAACTGAATATTTCCCCCCTGTTTTTAGGCCACCAGTGACATTATACTGGCAATTTACCTCAGCAACAGTTGCATCGTTTCACCACCAGATGGTGCTTAAAGCAAAGGATTCCACTGAAGGGCCACTTAACACTACACACATACTGCTACTACTGCTAACACACCTGCGCTCCATACAAACTTGTTTTACATTTACCGTTCATAGCATGATAATAAGCCAAAGGCATACTTAGATACTTAGATACATATGAATTCAGTTAGCACATCCCATGGCAAAACGTGCCTTAATAACAAGGCTGTTAAAGGTCAATAGATGTCCCCTCCAGTGTGCATGCCTGTAGGTTCCTGTGTGCAACAGTAGGATTTACATTTACATTTAGTCATTTAGCAGACGCTCTTATCCAGAGCGACTTACAGTAAGTACAGGGACATTCCCCCGAGGCAAGTAGGGTGAAGTGCCTTGCCTAAGGACACAACGTCAGTTTGCATGACCGGGAATCGAACTGGCAACCTTCGGATTACTAGCCCGATACCCTCACCGCTCAGCCACCTGACTCCCCTATTTAATGAGATACCTGTCTCATCCAAACTAACTTACAGTCCATCCAAATCATTCATATGAAGTAAAAAGTACCTTGGCTTAATGGAAACAGACCGCTATTTAAAGCACTATGCTTAGCTAACTGTTCCAACAGAGAGCAACCCTATGCTGGGAATAAACATCTCGTGTTGAAGAGAAAAACACTTATGTGGCACTTGAAGGAATTCACTGCTGGAAGTTATTTATTAATATTTATTTATCTGTCAACTGATTTTATTCGGGAAATGTCGAGCACAAAGACTTTAATCGGCAGTTTATGGGCCGATACGTTTAATCAGTACCTTGTTTGACCTGCTGTGGTTACAGCGTCTGATGTGAATACGTTGCATGATGTTCTGTTTTGTTCAGGTGGTCGCATGCTCACTATATTATGAAACAAAAAACTAAACTATAAGGCTGGACACCTTTTGGAATGTCCTCACCAGACATGCTTGAACAAGCAAGACATGAAGATTTCCACCATAGGGAACTTAGGAAAGGACTATTTGGTAGCAATAAGAAAGTTGACAGTGTGTACACACAAGTACATGGAACCTGAATGTGTTTAACCTGTGATTCCTCCAAAAACCCTCTGCTTGGTTAAGTTACATTTCTTTTATCATTGTTTGCCTTTTTTCATATGCTATCTTACTATCTTTAAGAAGCTGCTTTAGTAGAATATGTCAGAATTCTGTATACCATAGGCTTGAGGAGCGATGTACGTAAGAGAGTTTATACCCCCCCCCCCCCCCCCCCAACTACTTGGTGCAGCAGGAGCCACACCCTCTTCTCACTGGTCCCAGTCCAACTATATACACACATGCAAGATCATGAAGGTGACCCTCATCTGTATATTAGGGTAAATATTTGTGTAAAAAAAGAAACGGACACATGGAACTATTGTAACTTAAATACTGAAATTCTAATCAATACTGAAATGAAGAACATCTCATGCTATATCCAGTGTGTTTCTCTCTTGTGTTCACTTTGCTTCACTGCGTGCTCATGGTTTAATAGATACGGTCAATGTTTTCTCCCAGGTCTGGTCCATCACTGAGGTTAAGGGTTGAGGGAGCCAAAAGCAAGCATGTGTCATTTTTTAATTGAATTGAATTATGAGTTTTAGGGAAGATAGATGAATGCAATGGCTTTGAAGCTCATCTTCAAAGACAGATTTATTCCATAATGTTATAAAACATCATTAGTATAGTAGTGCAACACAGTCTTTGAAGTCACTCTGAGATATAGAAGCACGGCCCTGCCTCAACACACGTCAACACTTCCGATATCACAGGGAATGGTGCCTCACCTGAACCTGAGCCTTCCCACAATGCACCCTGCCGCCAATATGTAAACCGGACTGTTCTCTCACGCCTCGTGGGAGAACTAAGCCCTGACTGTTGGCTGATAGCTACCAATGTCAATCATTAATACCACTACACACAGAAAACAGGCACAGACGTGCGTGTGCCTACACACATGCACACAAAAACATGTCAAATCTTGTCTATCTTCAAATACACACAGAGGAAAACAAAACCAGGCATGTCAAACCAACGATGTAGCTGATATACAGTACATGCTAAATGTTGCAAAATTGTATGACAGTAGTTAAAACAACACTAAAAATTACTTTCTTTAAGAAAAGTGCCCTTTTGAATGGAAATCTGGATTACGGCTTGTCTGGTGTTTACCATAACTCCTTCTGAGAGAACTCATCACCCGAGAGAACAGGCCAGAGAACGTCCTGTGTGTCGTCCGAGTTCAGTCTTCAAGCACACGATCCGAGCGGAACAAAACACATCTGACAGGCACTTATACACAGGATTGACACAGTTTCAATACAGTATCAACTGACTTCATATCATCCCATATCAACCAAGTAACTGTGGTTAACTCTGGATCAAGTTCTCTGAGCAAGACATGTGAGGACCAGCCACAACATCTGAGAGCTCTGCTGGGACTCCGACCGCCCTACAGACGGCTCTGCAACAAGCTCCACCTGGGGTCACAAGTTACACAAACAGGAAAAACACACACACACACATTCTAGACGTGTTACCAGATCAAGAGAGAACAGTACAGAGCCTGACCCCTGGCCTGAAACGAGCAGCCCGTCTTTTTCAGGAGTGTGACAAGTAAAAAAAAAAAGAAACAGTAGAAAGTACAGGTAGGGACAGACTGTGGTTCATTAATACTTGGTGAAGTCCAGTCCATGGTCCTGGTAAGGGTGGGAACAGCGGGTGATACTGGAGAGCGGAGCATTGCCAAGGAGGAGAAACCCCCCACCTCTTCTTTGTTGCGGGCACACAGAGCCGCCTTTGTTAGCTGTGCTGCGGGCTTCTCCCGCTCCAAGCCAGGCCCCCCCTCTGAGCAGAGCTGAGTGGAGAGGGGGGGAGGAAAGGAGACGGAGGACTTCAGTTTCCCTTCACGTTGTTGTTGGAGTGGGCTGGCTGGGCGCCCCTCTGCTTGGGCTGCAGCACCAACGCCGTCAGAATGCTGAGGATGTGGACGTGGAAGTACATTGACCTGACGAGCGGAAATACAACAGCTTAAATAAGTTCAAATCTGATAAATGTTGTTAGACGCAAGCTCTATGTGATGCAGGATAAAGTATAAGAGTATAAGTATAAGACTGTGCCGTGATGTTAGTCAGGCAGTAAGCCTGTAAACTGACAGTGCTCAGGCTGGGAACAGTCCTCAGGGTTCTAGAGTGTGTGGAGAGTTCTAGAGGGCAGACAGACAGATGGGTGTTCCTACCGGTAGTACAGGACGGTCGGCTCCACCGCCAGTAGCAGGAAGGGCATCACAGTGTAACAGATTGCCAGCTGGGTGGCGGCCCACGTCATGACATCATAGAACGATTTCAACACGTCGGAGGACAGGAAATACTGGTGGCAGGTTTTACGTACCTGGGAGAGAGAGAAAGAGAGATAGAGAGGGAGTCAGGAAGAGGAGAGAAGGAACTTTCAAATTGGACCACCTCAATCTGGATGGACTTTCGGATCAGCAAGAGAGAATGACCCTGGATGGAGATCACGCTGATGGTCAGGAGAGATGACGAATAACCATGTTACACAGACGAAGGCCTGCACTGAGATGCCCTCAGACATCCTGAGGTGAAGACAGACCTCAGGCCAACTGCTGGGGGGTTAGGGTCAGCGGGAGGGTAGGGCAGACTCACAGCACGGGCTGCCAGGGTGATGGGGATGGCGGTCAGGAAGGTGAAGTAGTACCCTGGGTAGACACCGTGCCACAACGCCGACAGCACAAAGGTCAGAGCCGTGGCATAACGAGGAGCCCGATCATAGCACACCCTGGAGGAGAGGAGGACCAACACTCAGTAAAAGGAGGACAAAACGAAGGATGTTTTCTGGACTAAACATGTAACCAGTGACTTCACCAGTCACTAGTGTGGTAAAGTAGTGTACTTCCTGTCATAGTCAGCACTCACGTCTTCAGCCAAACACCAGTCTGAATATTCCAGTTGTCTATAAACGTCTTGAAACTAGTTGCCGTCTGAAAAAAAGAATTGAAACCAACTGACACCAGCAATACAGGAAGGTGTAGCGTCTATTAGCTACAGTCCTTTGACACAATCTGACCTGCTACTATACAGTTACATTTGACTGGCAGCAAGGTAGTAGTGATTTCACTGTTTCAGGCTACCAACCTCGATGCCCCAGATATTCAGGTTGGAGACGAGGTCCCAGCATGCCTTTCCGTTCTCATCCACGCCTCTGAAGCCGTAACCTGCGGCGTTGTTGATAGCATCAGCTAGAGAGACAGAGATATGAGGATAAAGGTCATAGGTCATCTGGTACCGTGTGTCAATCACAGAGCACTTACTCAACAACCGCAACATCAGAAACAAACAAACAAACAAACAAACAAACACACAACTAGAAAAATAACCCAAACAGTTACCTAAAGTCCATGCAAAGTAGAACTTGGGTCTGGCAGCTTGGATGGAGAAGAATGCATAGGCCAGCCTGGTGAGGAAGGGCGCTTGGCTGAAGAAGATGATGTCCACGTTGTAGGAGATGGGCAAGGCCTTGGTGAGGGTCAGAAACAGCAGCATGCACACACAGCACACCAGCACCTTGTGGACGACAGCTCCCTGGAAGACCACACACACACAGGACAGTCAGGCCAGTTGTCGGGCGCAACTGAAAAAATCTACAGCCAAAAGAGGGCAGAGCGTCGAGCCACTGTCCAGTCATACCAGAGGAGAGGGGTCTAGCTCTGGGGTCTTATCCAGGCCGTTGTGTCCATTGCTGGAGGCTGATGGTCGTTTGAGCCTCCGTTGGACGTGCGTCCCCTGTATGAACTCTGCATAGTCCTGGTAGTTACTGCAGGGCCCCACCAGGACACTGAGGAAGTTGAGGTGGTAGCTGAGGTACTCCATCAGAGACGGTCTGGAGCTGGAAGACACCCGAGCCCAACCACTCACAACCAAAACCTCTGATCCAGATCAGGACAGCACATGAAAATGTTTGCTGGTCATGTGTTGCTGTTTGTTCAGTGTTGGAGTCATGATAAGGAACGGACGTATACTGTGCACCTTGTCAACGAACGCTGAATCCAACTTTGTTTTAGAACAACCAAGTACAAGTCAAGTACGATTCTAAGTACGAGACGAGCAACGGTCTCCAAGAAACGAACAAAGAGAATATTCACTAATCCCCTTCACATACTTGAAAGTTGAGTTTAACCTTTGTTTAGACATCAGACACGCTCCACCTATCTCATTGAAAAGAACACACCTAGTTTCTCTCGTCGAATACCTTTCCTAGATGGAAATGACTGTAAAAACACAAACACCGAATTCATAGAAAGAGATAAGCTCCACTCCGAAACAGAAACAAAATGTAGATTCTACATATAGGCCTGGGCTACCTTAATTTGGTGTGGAGGAAGTGCCCGTTTCAATGGTTTCAATCCTATTACATACTGATTAAACAGGGGATTCAAGGATGAACACTTACCTGACAGCGTAACGCCTCTGCTCTGCTGTAAGATCCCCAGGTGCTTTTGACATGCCTAGACCCAAGGGAGACAACAACAATAATAGCACACATAACTTCAACAGCAGCAGACCGCTGCTGATTCACCCATGTGTGTGTTGTCTGCTTTACCATCGTGCAGCTGGAACGCTAGCATGGTGATCTTCTGTGTGATTATCATCAGAGGCCTGAAAAGAAAACTAATTCTTTTAGAATGTGATTAGAATGTGATTTGTCAACTACTAGGTCACATTCCTCATATGAGAACCGTGTTCAGCTGTAATTACACAGTAGACGATTCCTGGGATTACATAAGAGACAGAGAACATGAGTTCCATTTTTATTCGGCCATCTCTACAAGAAAATATGAATAAACATTGAAGAATTTGTGACATTCGTTTTCATGTACTCCGTTTGGGCTGAATTTAAAACCCAAATGTGTCTCCCAGATGGCAGGAAGGGTTAACTCCCAGTCTGGCCTGGTCTGGTCTTCAGCCTCATTCACAGTTTGATCTACTTTCATTGAAAGCGACAGATAGAACCCCCTCTGTTATACACAAGGGCACACACACACACACACTCTCTCTCTCTGTCTCACACACAAACAAACACACTTTCTCTGTCTTCCTCACACACACACAGATGGTCTCTGTGTGTGAGAGAGTGGGATTCTGTGTTCTTGTGACGTCAATGGTGCTTGACACAGACTGGCACTGCCAGTTCAATGAGAATGGCAAAGAGTGAACACACACAAACACACAAGTTTCCTAGTTGTATCATCAGCCTATTGAAACGAGGTGTTAGAGAAGGAGAACACAACCTGGCAGGTTAGGGGGAGGCTCCAGGCATGAATGGACTATCACATTCCTCTGAGAGTCAGGCAGCCATTCACAAGTCTAATATGATTCAGCTGATTCCACTCCTGCTGTCTACAGACAGAAAGGCCCTTCTGTTGTCGATGGTTAGCGTGTTAGCTTAGCCCACAGCCCTGAGGTTATATTACAACATGCTAAATGCATAGCGATTGACTGTTTTTATCAGTTCAAGTATTTGTTCAGGGCAGTGCTTCTGGCTACAGTATGGAGGAGATAACGAGACTGATAGGAAAGAGGGAGACAGAGGTGAGGCTGGGAGCTGTGGCAACTGACCGAGAGACAAAGACAGAGAGGCAAAGAAAGAAAGAGAAAGAGAGATACTGTATCCGAGTTGATAGACCAGCTTGATCTGTTACAACCTTTACTAACAACATACAGTGTGATCATGAGGACTGACTTGTTTGTGCCTCTGTCTACAACAATAACCACACAGTACACCTCCATAGTACCAATGCAATCATTCGTTCTTCCCCAACGAGCTGGGTTGGTGTTGGCAAGGTTGAGATGAGGCGAGTCCCTCTCACTTACCCAGAGAAGTCAGTAGATAGTATTCCATAGTTGTAGATAAATACTCTGCTAACTTGGCACACTGTAAGGTAACCCATAGCTGTGATCATGGAGTACCTGGTGGGACACACAGACAGACATTTACACACAGAAACACAAACAGACACAGTCAAACAGACACAGTCAGACCCTGTGATATCTTAGAGAACATTCTCATTTTGTATAATGAAGGTTTCGGTTGCAGGAGTCTGGCTCCAGACACCCCTCTGCAGTACAACACTTATATCTCCAGCTATTGGTGTGGTGATCAGGTATCTCTTCTTCATCCTTCAACTGGGCTGCATTCATTAGATTCCATCAACAAAGACCTGGAACCACATGACTGGTCTTGCTGGCTGCGCCTGCTGCTGTCCTCTTACAGATAACAACTGTACTCTTACTGCTTTCAGCTGACAGGTGTAGTGAAGGCATTTGGGTTTCAGGGTGGCAGGAGGGAAGAAGGAGAGGAAGCTGTACCTGTGGATGTTGTGAATGGAAGCTCTGACCATGATGCAGTAGCATATTAACACCAGACCGATGATGTGCGCTGAATACCTGCATTGATAGGAAGGATGATACAACTGTGTTCAATGTTTCAAATGTCCCGTTTCCCAGACTACAGTCGTGTCTAATATGCTACTTTCCTACAGTTTTCCCATTGCTTTGAGACTAATAAAACATAAAAATGAATCACCAAAAAGCTACCTTACCAACCAAAGCAGAATATAACGAAAGAGACCCCAAAGAGGGTGGCCACAGCGTGGCGGGACAGCGGGCTGGCATGTCGGGGGCCGAGGTAGAGGCGAAACCAGAAAGCGGCACCGAGGGCAAACACTTGACACGCCAAGAAATTGACCTGCAGAAAATCGTAGTACCAGCACTGACACTGTAAACTGTGTAAAAGTGATATTGCCTTACAGTAGATTAGATATCAGTTGTAGTCAAATAATAACAAAAATATATTCGTAGCTGACCAACTCGAAATACCTATTTCAACGTCTTTAATTAAAATAATAAAACAAGTAGTTGTCGGGCTTATGCTGAGTAGGACACGTATTTGGCCTAACAAATATATTTTATGTAAAGACTGAAAAGTAAGTTAGAATGAGGATGGATAAAGTTGACCATGGACCGTGACGATTTGACAGGAGTCTGATTACCTGATCTAAAGGAAATCCGAAAAATTCGCTGACTGGGAGTAACCATTTGGAGCCGGTAGTTTTAAACACAGAGATGTCTGGCTCTCCCATTCTGCATTTTTAAATTCTGAAGTCGTTCCGCAAGAAAATTAAATTAGAATGCAACGGATATGATGTGACGAGTGCTGTAGCCTACAGGCAGACGTTGTTCTAAAGACTATACTGTAAGGAGATTGTAGTCCATCGCGTTCCGATCAGCGTCCTTGGTGCCAATATGCCAAACTGACTGTGGCTCTATTGAGGCAGTGATATGCCTGCGGGGGCGGGGTGGACTAACAGACCGAGAGTTCAGTTGAAGAAAATGCATACTCTTAAACAGATTTAATCGAGCTGCAAATCTGAATCCAACTTGTATTGGGCTGAAAAGCATTCCCGGTTGACGTTAATTTAACGAGCCTAACAAAAGAAGTGCTGCTAACACATTCCAGTAAAGGCTGTAGTTTCCAATTATAAACTTAATTCCAAAGCTGAACAAAACGTTGAGACTCCTGAAAGAATGTGGCCCCACAACTTTCAATCATTTGGTCAAATATCCTGTTCTGGAAAATATGAATTTGTCTATCTCAAAACCCATTTTACCAGTCTGACATCCTATCCAATCAGGGTCAGAGAACACACTCATGAGGTTATTTCGTGTCAATTAAATAATTACCAGATAAACTAGTTTGACTCGCTACTTAATATAAACCCTTAAGATGATCAATAGGGTTTAATTGTATCCTCGGGGATCGTCTTGATCAAATGGTGGGGTTAAGGGTAGCCATATAGGGAGATAGGGCCTAAGTCACACTGTCAGTCATCTCTCGGTGCACGAAGTTGAGGTGGTTTAGTAGTTTAGAGATGGACTCATGGGACGAGATACAACAAACCGTTAATACCGTAATGCATTCCACAGCCGTCATTGCAAACCACTTTATTTATTACAAGAGTTTACTTCAAAGAAAGGTAAAAACGAGTTCTTAGTTCTTGTCGGATGTTACAATGTTGGTTAGAGTACCACCTGGTGTACCTTTCCGGAATGGAAGTCTCCGCTAAAATGAGATGACGTTGACGTACAGAGCTGACCAATGAACTAAAAGTGGAGTGAATTCTATATTCTCATTGGACAATGCAGTGTCAAACATAATCAAAGAGGGCGGAGTCACGCTTCAGTCCAGCCAACTGTATATATTATGCAAATATTGTTTGAAAATTTGCCGGGAAATCTGAGTTTCGCGGGAGGAGTACTTCGCGAGTAAACCGTATCCCTTCATTCATAGCCCGCTTCCTGAAGTCATTTCGAGGGACCAAGGCAGAAGATCTGTCTTAATATAATCCATTGCATCTGCCTACATGCACTGTCGTTACGTTACCTACCTTATACAAATCGACAATCAGGACTTTCATTTATTCATTGGTAGCAATATTTTTGAATTTGTTGCACTGGATTAACTAATACGGAGCTTCAAACTAAAGCGGGACAAAGGATACCCGTTTTCACAAAGATGAGGAAAGGGATCTCGACAGCCCGGGACAAAGTAGTTATAGCAGGGGTTGGGGGCTCAACATTGGACAAAAATGCAATATTGACTGCATTGTCCGACCGATTGACTACTAATTTTACCACTGCCACTTATATACAAATTATAACTCCGCCGCCTTGTTTTACACAGACAACAAATGTCTGTATATCACAACCTCCCAGTGGTAATATTTATTCAACTCCGCATGGAACAAACGGTGTTGGACAGCGACCCACACTAGGACGTCCACGGGTAACCAACGAATAATTACATTTTAATCCATGTATACCTTATCTCTGGACATCGCAGCTATAAAGACTGCCAGCTAATTTACTGTACTAGCCAGCATCTGCTACTCTTTAGCCCCATCATTGGCTAAGGAATTGTTTTTCAGGTCTATTTACATGTTTGCTTAACTTGCTTGCTTTTTGGTTACCCATGTTTGACAAATGACATACAGGAAAACCAAATGTGAAAATACTTTCTGTGGATACCAAAAAAACTGCAAAGTTGCTAGCTAGTTAGCTGGCTAGCAAGCAGCTAACCAACGTAGCCTTCTTTCGTAGCCTAGCTTAGCTAGCCAGGTCGTTCTGACATTTGTTTTGGGGAACCTATTGAGCTGGCAAGCTAGGTAAAGTTAGCCAGCTAATCTCTTCGGTCAATTATAGAGCGTGCAGGCTTTCAATGACACTTGTACACCACACATTTTCGCGAACAGTTTGCCATTGCGAGATTTGATTTAAAACATCTATCAGATTGACAGTTTGTACAGCTAGCTGGATAGTTGCAGAAACACATTGGGGGTGAGGGCCTGTTCGTGTTTTGGACTCGATGGGGGAGGGGAATTTGTCGACATGACTGTTCATATTGCACTCGATAAAATTGGATCATGCAAACTGTCGAGAGAGCAGGTAGATTGACCAAGTCAACTATTCCAGGACAATGGCATATTGTCATAACATTTTATAAATCCAGCAGTTTGTAGTTGGGTATCTACTAGATACAATACTTGTTTTGCACAGTCAGCTGTCCTTCAATTTGGTATTTTCCATACACAAGTGTCTCATTTTATCCCAGTAGGCTACAATACCTAAATGCCCCTTGCAAACCCTAAAATTGTGATTTAAAACATTTAGTCATTTAGCAGACACTCTTATCCAGAGCAAATAAAGTGCTCAGAACATACATTTTCTCCCCTCATAGGTGAAAAGGAGATTGGCGTTGGATGAGTCTGACCAGACTTACCCCATTGAGGGAGCCAAGAACCTCAGAGGCCGAGGTGGGGGTCGAGGTGGAGGCCGAGCCAGACACGGAGCTGCAGTGCCAGAACTCAGGAGCCCCAAAAGTGAGATGGATTGTGGTTATCATGTCCAAATCGCTACCCCCTCCGAATACACTGACAGTGGAAGTCTAACATTGATTACATTTTCTCCCATTAATCTGTCTGACCAGCTCCGAAGTCTCCTGCTGAGAAGACGCGCTATGACACCTCGCTGGGCCTCTTGACCAAGAAATTTGTGGAACTTCTTGGCCAGTCGTCCGACGGAGTCCTTGACCTGAACCAGGCGGCTGAGATCCTCAACGTCCAGAAGAGGCGACTGTATGACATCACTAACGTGCTGGAGGGAATCCACCTTATCAAGAAGAAGTCCAAAAATAACATTCAGTGGATGTAAGTGCCTTGAAAACTGACCATCGCTACATGGAACAAGTTAACATGAAAGAATTGAGACAAACTGCATGACATTACTAGGACTGCAAACATACATTCTCGCATTTAATTAGGAGACTATGTTCACAAGGTATCTCATCCTTTTCCTGTCTCCTTGTTTTGCCCTCCTTTCTCTTCTGGTAGGGGTTGCAGTCTTTCCGAGAGTGGCGGAACTTTGAACCAGCGCCAGAGGCTGACTGAGGAGTTGTCTGACCTGGGCCTGGAGGAGGGCAGGCTGGACCAGCTGATCCATGACTGCAGCCTGGATGTCAAACAGCTGACCGAGGCGACACACAACCAGAAATATCCTTTTGATGTACCTGACACAACCCCCTTACATTTCCCATGCTGTATGGCCCCCCTGGCTTTGTCCAGTTTTAGGCTACACACTACCTTCACATGCACAAACATAAAATGAATACATTTACTGGAAACTTTGCACTCAATACCCACCTGCTGCATTTAGGGTCCTGGACCTAACATTTCAATGGGGATTCCCCCAGTAGGAGTTCCTGGCCCTCAAACTTGGCTTATCCCCAGTCTGGGATAATTGGCTACTTTCATAGCCTCTCGATAAGATGAAGCGTTGTTTCTTTAACCGGCCCCGTCCACGTTTGCATACGTGACGTACCAGGACATCCGCCAGCTGGGTAACCTTGATGACCAGACGGTGATCGTGGTGAAGGCCCCTTCAGACACCAAGCTGGAAGTTCCTGACCCAGAGGAGGTGAGATCACCTGCCTACTACCTGTCAGCTAACCTCCAACTACAACCTCCACTACAAACACCATCCTGTCTGCTCACCCACTATGTATTAGCTAAATACCACATTGATTACAAACCCAAGGTACACCTTTTGTATAGATTTACCATATTTGGACCTGCTAATGGACCTTTCCCTCGTCTACAGAGTCTGTCCGTCCATCTCACCAGCACTAAGGGGCCCATAGATGTGTTTTTGTGTCCTGATGAGAACACACCCAGCAGCCCGGTCAATCAAGCCGGACTCGACGGCAATGGCAACCCACCCTTCCTAAAAGTGTTGGAAGGTAAACGCCGATCCTGATTGGGTGTCTTGCCTTATTCGCTAGCAACACAACATTTTTGTGGTCAATAACCAACAGGTGTTTAAGGGCTTTACATGGCTGTGACTTGGCCTTATCGTGTACTCCGAAAATGTAGGACTGTTGGATCTAGTGTGTGTTGAGGAATAGGATGGGTTACTGGTTAAGCACAGTAGGTCGGTGTGGTAGTGATTGCACTAGGTCGGTGGGTAGGTGAATGTTGCTCACGCAGAGTCTTGTCCCACAGAGTCTGCCGAGAACTCCTGCAAGAGCGGCAGCAGCGACGGCGTGGGCCGCAGCATCCCTGCCACCCCTGCGGTGTCTGTGACCAGCCTGTCCCCCATCACCTCCCCCTTCACCAGCCTGCTGCAGCAGACAGATGACCAGATGGCTCTGGGAGGGCCCTTCCTCAACCTGTCCCCCCCCCTGCTCAACGAGGACTATATGCTCAGTCTGGGGGAGGACGAGGGGATCAGCGACCTGTTCGACGCCTACGACTTTGACAAGCTACCCCTGGAGGAATACCTGTGTAACTGAGGACGTGGAGACCATGGGGAGGAATGTACTAGAACTGAGGATGGAGATGTGACCTGGAGAGTGGAGATGATGGGTGTGGTCTCCTCTTGTAGATTCTACTTAGCTGCCTTGAAGTGAAGGAGAGACTGGCCCCGCTGAGAGACACTAGCCTATTCTGTTTGAGGCTAACCTTAGGAGAGAGGGGTGGATAATTGAACATATTGTAGGCCAAATGAAAGATAGTCTCTTCCCTCTCTCCTTGTGCTTGCCTCGCTGGTGTGACAATAGCCCAACGCCACTCACTGACCTGCCGTCAGAAACGGGAAACTGCCTTATCAAACCATGTCCTGAAAACCCAAATACTGGGTGAGTTTTTTTGGGACTGTGTGAAGTCCTGTTGTGTGCATGATTCACTTTTCTGTGCAATAGAACCAGTGGAAAAGTCCCAACAGTGCAAACCATCTAACATATTAGACGGGCTCAAGAAGAACGTCACATTTCCCATCCAAACAAACCGACTTTGCCGGTCAAACGTATAAATGTGCCTCTCTGCAGCTTGTAGGACAATTCTTTTGGCGGCTCGCTCAGTAGTAAGTGATGTGCAGCAGTCTTGTGAGTAGGAAGACTGAATAGTTATGTGAGCGTTCCTGTGTTAAACAAAGGGATCTCATAGAACAGTGCATCACTTGGTTTTGCACACAATGCTATGTGTTCATGGGTGTGTGTGTTGAAATGCATAACCTAATTACATGTAATTTCATGAATTGACAGGAAATGGTCTTAATGATGGGACAGAGTTGTCTGAATAAGCAGTAGATATATGCCCTGCCTGATGTTCAGTGTAAGGTGAGAGAGGTGGCCCGTACTACAGTATAAGCCATGAGTAAATAACGGTACAATGTTCAGATGTTGTCTTTGTGTACTCGGAATCACAGACTACCTCGGGCTCTAGATGCATTTTCTAATATTCAATGCTTGACCAGAAGGGGGGGGGGGGTATTTCAGCTTCCTGTTTCCTTGCTGTTGCTTCCTGTTTGTTTCACAACTGATCAAAAAAAAAAGTGAGTTTAAGGATTTTTAGCATTTATTGTGTGTAGAAATAAAATGATCGGATTAGATGTATTTTGTATGTTTGAATGCTATACAGTGTTTTAGGCATGTATGATGAATGAAACAATTTTATATAAATTATAAAAGTACCCAAGCATTTTCTCTTGTTAGATTTTGACATTGAAGACATGTTTTCTACTTTGTTTGAAATTCACCAAAAGCATAATAAAAGCAATATTTTATCAAACAACAAATTCTACTTTTTCTTTGACTTTTTCTGTGCTTGGCTTGGCTTGACTAATGGACTATATACTTGAGACAATAGTTTCCTATTCACATGTAGTTATCATTCTCCTTGGTTTCAATTTTTTTTTATATATATATATATATATGGCGACATGTTTTAGACGAGACAAACTTAACATGTGTTATAATCATGATTTCTTTAAGGTCATATAAGGCAAACTGCTGAGTTTATCCTGTCAGTGCAATTTGAATTTTGTCCCTCGTGTCACTCCGTTTTACTAAGAGTTCAGAGGTTTTTCAGCATGGCGGACTGTTAGTCAAAACAACAGTATCTAGCTGGCTTCAGAAGTGGAAAACGAAGTGTTTAACTACAACCGTCAGTGTTTACAAACAATTTGTCTACAACTAAGGTAAGCAATATTTACTATACCCGCAAGGAGTTTTAAAGCTTTGTCCCACGTGGTATAACTCCACAATAGGCACACGTGGGGCAGCAGAGAGTGCAAGCTGACTTTAATTGATTGTCGTTCTTGCCTTCATTGGCAACGTTTAAGCTTGATAGCTTTGCATCATGGCTAGTTATTTATTCATGTTTTCTATCAAACGAATTCAAAAGTGTACAAATGTCCTCAACATAAACATCTATGCCTTTTTTAAAACGCATCCGATTATACCACTTAGCTAGCGTAGCTAACTGACAATCTGCTACTTACTTAAAAAGAGTAACGTTCCATGTATTGTGAATTAACTTCTAGCTAGATCATTAGTGATGTTACAGCAAGTGTGCGCGTGAAAGAAGAACGGCGGGAATGTGTTTACACAATTTTACTCAGCTTTGTCTATCGGTTTGTAGAAATAACAATAAAAGAAAACATTGGCTAATATTACATATTTTAATACGAAAAATAAACAGATAATTATGGACACAACGGTGAATATGTCGTGTGTGAGGACAACCACCTAACAAAGACGTGAAATAAATGTTTCACATGAACCAGGACAGTAGAAACACAGCTAACCTGTCTGCCTCCTCTCTAGAACATGCCGTCCGCCTGCGGCTCCCAGATCGACGACATCGAGGACATGGTGTCACTGGAGGACCTCACTCCTCAGGACCGTCAGTTCGCTAGGAAGAGTGTCATTCCCAGGGCCAGAAAGAGGAACCAGCAAGACCCTATAGAAGAGCTACAAGCAGACAGGTAGCCACTGACTGCCCCACCGTGCAATAAGCACTAAGCAGCAATAGCCTACTTAGTACAATAGAAACTGTTACGTAAAAACATCGTGTCATGGCTCAGATTTAGCAGATACAGCATAGAAACAGGAGCAAAAAAGCATATGCAGTATCGTGCCAATTCCCTTCAATGTGACAGAAGTAATTGCAAAGTATTGCAACCATCCAGTGGACGGTTGGAGAACTGCATTTGTCCAGATAATTGATCTGTGTGGCCAGTGCAATTTACTTGTCACACCAACATGTACTGGAATCAGGCTTAGGTTTGATTTCAAATGTGGATAGGACAGATGTATTTCAAGTCATAGCTATAGAGGAAATGGTTTTTCTTCATATAATAAGGCAATTGGCCTACGAGTACAGGTAAATGACATTTTGAGTTTTAATTTTAGTTTCTACAACCTTGAGTGTGGAAGCTTTGAAACTACTCTCCTAGACACAAGTCTTTATTACCGACCCTGACAAGATTATTATTAGAAGGAGGAAAATGTATTAAAAAGCCAGACACCATCATTGACAGCAGTGTTCAAATACAGTAGGCCTACACCCATACTATATTCCATGCTCTAAGTTAACATAGAACATTTTTATTTCATGCTTGAATCTGGGACCGACCGTTACCTGAGGACAAGGGCGTACATTTTCTTCATAGATAGTGAAGGGGGACAGATTAGCAGTTTTTGAATAAGTGGGTGGGAGATTCCCCCTTTTATGCCACCTACACCCCTGACTGGAATTGTCAGCCTAATGAATTGTAAATGTGTTTGAGCTAGTGCTGTGTGTTTGTGTATGAACTAGTGTGTGTGTGTGTGTGTGTGTGTGGTTGGTCTAATGCTGGTCCTGTCTACTCTAGTGTGATCCCCGGCACCCAGAAGATCTGGATGAGGACCTGGGGCTGCTCTCATAACAACTCAGACGGGGAGTACATGGCAGGGCAGCTGGCCGCCAGCGGATACAAAATCACAGGTAGGACGCAGCTCTGCTGGAGCTACGGCTATGGGATGTCTGGATGAGGTGAGTTTGATTTAGGATGCCTGGTGCAGCTGAGCTGTCAGTTGGGGTGTGGGGTGGGGGGGGGGGGGGGGGTTGGAGTAAATGGCAGCCGTAATGGTTATGCAGGGAGGAATGACGTGTGCTGTGTGAATTCAAGTTACCCATCGTGGTCATGGAGTCCGTGGTGTGGATGTGGCCATGGGGCTTTCTTAGTTATTATTAGACTTTGAGAATGGCATTGCATGTTGCTCTCTCCTTTAATGGTGGGAAGAGGTTTAGACCCGTTCCACCACAAGGGGGCAGTCTTACCTTATTTAATACCCAGTGTTAGCAGTAGGCTATGTGGACAGGCACACTGTTGACCTCTCCTCTCCTCGTATAACAATGCTATTTGAATGTTGGCCATCATGTGACTCAGAAGCCTGGTAGGTGAGGGGAGGTGTATGCGCGAGAGTGTGTGTTTCTGTGCATGTCAGTGAACCAAAGGCGAAGACTGCATTTGCAAGTGTATTTGGGGTTTTATCAGAAGAGTGGCTGCTGCAGGCTTATCTTGGTGCATGAAATGATTGTGTGTGTGTGTGTGGAGAGGGTGTGTTGGCTGCGCTGTGCATATTAACCCCCAGGCATAACTCCTACTGAGGTAGGGGGGGATTTCCACACAGCTGCAAAGGGACATTAATCACATACTTCAAACATGCAAATTTCCCTCTCTCCTCCCCTCTCACTCTCACTCCCCCACCCTCACCCCATGTGAAGCCTTTCTGTGAAATGTGCTCTAATTGTCCTGGTCCTGGTGATGTGGAACCTTCCATTAGAGACAGAGACAGGCGCAGGTGCCTGACTGGACTCATGCACACAAACGCACACAGACGCTCAGACACACACATGCAACCGGCTTACGTATGGATGATAATTTCTTTCGTTTTTCACACACACATATACACACGCTCACACAAACCCCCCCCCCCCCACACACACACACACAAGTTGTGTTGAGTGACCTCATGATTCCCCTGTTGTTCGGTAGGAAAGTCCCGCCTCTGGCCTAATTAATCTCCACTGACTCTAATTGTCTCATTAAGTATGTATAACCTTATGTGAGACACATTAAAGAAAAATCTGAGCATAATTATCCCACGTCAAATGTATGTGTATATATATATATTTTTAATCCATATGATTACAGCACGGCATTCAGTTTATGAATATAATCACACACCTCCCCTCAACCCACACACACACGCACACACACACATTTCTCTCTTCTACCTCAGTCCGAGTTAGGAGTACGTCATTCCCTATTCTTATAATCCTTTTTGGTCCTGTGTGTGTGTGTGCATGTTATGGTGGTAAGTGCACTGTTTACACCGCTGTTGCCTAGATTTTGTGTTTTGGAGCAGAGTATAATTTGAGTGAGTGTCTGTCTGACTGAAACTAAGTCTCCCTCAGACTACAACCTCTTTTTCATAGGCAAGGTTTGGGCTTAGGTAAAATAACATGCCCATGCTAAGGTTACACGTACACACGCGCGCGCGCGCACACACACACACTACAGATGACACACAACTCCTGTTTTCAGTGTGACCAGGTGAACTATACCCTCACGAGGCTTTGTGTGTGGTGTATGTATTGTAGGTGTCTCTCTCTCCCTCCCTCTTCCTCCCTTGCTCGCCCTCTCTCCCTTTCCTGGCATTCCCCCCCCTTCCCTTCCGTGTGATCATGTTGTTGTCACCGTGGCCAATGGTAGGTAACGGGGTGTGACATTGCCACTTTCTCCCCCTCTCCATGTACCCCCCCCCCCCCTCTTACCTCACCACCCCTGCACATTGACACTGCCCCCCCCCCCCCCCAACACCACCTCTGCACATAGCTCTCCCTCTCTCAACCCTTCCAGCCTCAACCCGACTCACACACTTCACCAGCTTCATCAAAGGATGAAAGGGGGTGGGGGGGTTACAGGGATGGTCAGCCTCGTTTTTGATGGACAGATCAAGGGTGGGGGTGGGGGGGGGGCGGGGACAGGGGGACGTCTGATGTGGGATGTGGGGTCTGGTCTGGCCTGGTGGCAATGAGTTTCTGAGATTGAGGGAAGGTGAGACTGTCACGGTCAAATCAGGGGAGATTACAGCAGAGAATGGCCCAGAATGGCTTGTAGCCGGCCATCTCTTCTCCTTGCTAGGTCCAGGGGCTTAGCTTGCTTCAGAGTGGGGGCTAAAGCCTGCTGAACCCTAGCAATCCAAGCCGAACACACTTGTGGAGAGCATAGGTTAGGTTAGGATAGGTTTTGCTAAGATAGAATAAGGTTAGGTTAAGTAAGGTTCGGTTAGTCCAGGTTAGGCAGGGTTAGGCATCAGAAATCTGCCAGCCAACTGACCGTCTGCTATTTAGCTTTAGATGTTTGTCTATGTGGTGATAACCAGGAGTAAAAACATCATAATAGACTCTTGTGGGAGTCATTTAGAAAATGGCGTTTGGCTTGGCGTGTTGTGGGAACGTCAGTGTGCTTGTGTTTGGTTGTGATACAAAAGTTACTGGTCATGGAATGAATCCAGTATTGTCTGTATTCTATGATCTCTTACCTGGTTCACTGTGGAGTGCAGTTCCTGTGCCGCCCAGTAGGTGGTGGTGTTAGCCCACAGATCCACACTCTTTGTTCTGTTTCTGGTCCTCCAGCACAACATTTGCAGGGCTGATGATTTTAACTGCTCCCCAGGAAAGCATGATGTCATACTAGATTTGTGGGAAGGCTTGTTTACAAAAGAGACTGCGTTTCCAAATGGGGGTTTATAATGTATTATTTTATTTACACTTGTCTTGTGACTACAATACATGCAGTAGTTTGTGTGGGTATGCTGTGTTTTTCCAACGAGCCAAACAAAGGATTCCGGTGAAGCTTAAAAAAACCTACACATCCCATCCTCTCAGCACCCATACCACACTAGAACCATACAGTTCAAACTGCTTCCTCCACGAAACTGGAGAATGAACACATTACCTGTTGTAACTGCCCTTAAATCCCTACTCCCCTGCCACGGTCTTCTTCACGCCTCTATGGCCGTTTGCCCGTAGGGGGCACTGTTGTCCTTCCTCAGCACTCGCATGGGCTTGGCAGTTGGTGGTGTTTGGCCCGGCTGCAGACTTCATAGAGTGGAAATGGGAGCTATTACTGCCTCCCAGTTGAAGCAGCACAATGCTGTTAGGATTTCCATAACGGTTAGGCAGAGATTAGAGCTGGTAAACAGGGAGCTGTCACACAACCCCACCCGCTCTCATGGAGGCTGTTGAAGGATGTGGAGAGAGAGAGGCGGATGCTGAGATCCCGTGTTTCTGTCACTAATCACTGCTCATCAGGTACACAGGTTGTCTCCTGGTTTACCGTCTCCGACTGCCGTGTGTCGCAGCCAGTCTGAGGCCGGCCTGCGAATCACACGGACCAGTCTCACGAGTGGAATGAAACGAGAGATAAACCATTTTTGTTGTTGTTGTTGTTTTTTTTTTTCATAACCCTGGTTTATGTGACAAGTGTGATTCATCTGGCTCTGGATCGTGTATTGCGAGCACACAGACTGAGAAGTGTGTGTGTATGTGTGTGTGTTGGGTAACAGAGGTAGTAGTATTTTCATTGTGTCAAATACACCTTGCATACACAGACGCTCATTCATAAAACACAGCCCCTGGCTCTGCCCAGAGTGGCTGAATGGTGGCTACGCAAAATTACGCGCGGCGGTGCCGCAGCCAATGAGGACTGAGCCTGCTCCAGTGTCTGCCCCGCCCACTGGAGAGCAGGGCGCAGCGTAGCTGCGTCTGCAAGCGCCGCTGGTGTGTGTGTGTGTTCTGTGTTAGCAGCCGACATATACCGATGCTATATCTGTTTCTGCCTGTGTGTGTGGACATGCGAGTGTTGATGTTTCCAGCACCATACTCCTACTCTCTCTGTCAATAGTAAGGGCAGAGAGAGGGGGCGGGATAGAATGGAGAGCATGGGGATGGAGCGTTGCAGGGAGAGTTGAAGCAGAGAGAGAGAGAGAGAGAGAGAGAGAGATAGAGAGTGAGAGAGCGAGGGAGCGAGACATGTCAGCCAGGAGTGTAGGACTAGGACCTACAGTAGTGGAAGACTTGACACGTGGACACACACACAGGCATCTCAGTGTGGAGTTAGGGCAAGGGACAGAGGTCTCAACATTGTCTAGCACACACCCCACATTCGGCGTAAATAGGATCACAGACAAAAGAGAGGGTTTTGAGGTCTGTTTTCATACATCCATTGAATATTTTTTCTCCTTAACATTCTGTATTGAAGCTATGGTAGGGCTGAATGAGGTCTGACTGGCTGACTGTCTGACTGGCTAGGAAGTAACAGTTGTAATGGATGTAACAATCAAATAATCAATCCAAAGAACGCTGAATGAAGACTGTCCTTGTGTTCTCGAGAAGAACTTTCTAGAAGTGAATAGTCTTGCAAGATCGCAAGGGCGGAGAATGCAAAGCATTACATTTTTACATTTATTCATTTAGCAGACGCTTTATCAACAGCGACTTCCAAGAGAGAGCTTTACAAAAGTGCATATGTCAATGATAACAAAGCAGTGACTTCTGGGAAATCATGTGTTCCTGCTGACCAAGTCACTAACACATGCATCCGTGATTTAAAAAGGGCGCATCGAGAACACATCCAGGCTTTTTTGGCGTTCTTGGTCAATTGTGTCAAGAGAAAAACTTAGATTGATAAACAGCCATTGGCTGTACCCTGTCTTTCTCCACCCCTCCGCTCTCAAGTTCAAGTCTTTTATTGTCAGGTACACAGAACAACACAAGGTCAGACTGGGCACTGAAATTCTTAAGACAAGACAACGCAAGCACCTGGCAAAACATACCATAACATATAAGTACACAGAACATAATTTACATCTATGCTAAGCTTAAATAAGTAAAACTTCCTAAATATACAGATAACAATAAATATTACACTATACTAACCCTAAATACTAAAACGTCTCGCTCGCTCTCTCGCGCTCTCTTTCTCTTGGTCTGTCTCCCTCTCCTGCTTACATCGTATTCTCTCTGTACCCTTTCACTGGTTCAATGTGGACACCTATGTTCTCCTCCAGTCACAATTCCCTGTCCTTCATCGCAGATGCCAACCAGCCAGAGTCCCGGAGGTCTGCATGTTTAGAAGCCACCCCAATGTCTCCACAAGGCCTTCGGCAACAACAAGGCCTCCGCCACAAGCGACCCAATAACTACAGTTTCAATCTGCCTTTTTCAAGCACTCCTGCTACTTCTTCTGTCCCCCCTTTTTCTTTTCTTATTGTCCGAGAGAACAAAAGTTATATGAATGTCGCTGGCAGCCGAGCGCGGGAAGCAGGAGCCCGCAAGAGCACTTAGCACGGCGGCCTTGCTGGGACGAGCAGGGAGGGAAGGGGAGTCATTCATGAAGAGATACGACAGGACCAAGGTCTGAACTCTATCATTGTAATTACGCTGCTCTCTGCACCAGAGACCACTATCGGCTTAGAGAGGCGGAAATAATAGTTCTTAGGTTTAAGTTCGTCTGAGTTTGTGTGGAGAGAGAGTACACAAATTAAAGCATGATAGAGGGCATTACAGGGTAGAAGAGACTAGTTTTTTTTCCTCCCAAGGCTGCTTTCGATGGCACTTATGTTTTGAAGAAGAAAAAAATCGTTTTCTTGTTTGCGGCATGTGGCGTCTTGTTTTGGAAGATAACCCCCCTGAGAGTGAAGCCAT
Organism: Osmerus mordax; assembly: GCF_038355195.1. Lineage (NCBI taxonomy): Eukaryota > Metazoa > Chordata > Actinopteri > Osmeriformes > Osmeridae > Osmerus > Osmerus mordax. The sequence continues at coordinate 6,694,460 of NC_090055.1, forward strand.
CAGTGTTTAATGAGAGCTGTGGCACATTCCTCAGACCACCTGCTGGAGAGCTGGAGAGAGGGAGCGAGTGATGACCCAGGAGGACAACAGGCTACTTACGGATTAGTTCTGCATGTCTAGGCTCTCGTCCTTCCACATGCAACCCTGTATCGTCCACAAAGCGGCTGCTGAAGTTTTTAGTATAATAATCTAAGTTTTTACTTTTTTATTTTACACATACGCGCGCACACACACACACACACACACACACACACACACACACACACACACACACACACACACACACACACACACACACACACACACACACACACACACACACACACACATACTGGCCAGAAGGAAGAGGAAAGTCAGCTTGGTGACCTTCGACCTCTCTGTGTTGATGCCTCCTGTCATTTAGACTCCAGCTGTCGTTAGCGCCCACAACAACACATACACGCGCATACACAGACACATATAGGCCTTATTTAAGTTTATAGTTCAAAGTAGGATACTGGACTGGGAGTGGATCAAGGACTCAAAGAGATGGTGGGAAAGGAGAAGAGTCAGAGGAGAAGAGAAGAGAGGGGGTAGAGAGAGAAGGGGTAGAGAAAGGAGAGGGGGTAGAGAGAGAAGGGGTAGAGAAAGGAGAGGAGAAGAGAGGGGGTAGAGAGAGAAGGGGTAGAGAAAGGAGAGGAGAAGAGAGGGGGTAGAGAGAGAAGGGGTAGAGAAAGAAGGGGTAGAGAAAGGAGAGGAGAAGAGAGGGGGTAGAGAGAGGAGAAGAGAGGGGGTAGAGAGAGGAGAAGAGATGGGTAGAGAGAGAAGGGGTAGAGAAAGGAGAGGAGAAGAGAGGGGGTAGAGAGAGAAGGGGTAGAGAAAGAAGGGGTAGAGAAAGGAGAGGAGAAGAGAGGGGGTAGAGAGAGGAGAAGAGCGGGGGTAGAGAGAGGAGAAGAGAGGGGGTAGAGAGAGGAGAGGAGAAGAGAGGGGGTAGAGAAAGGAGAGGAGAGGGGGTAGAGAGAGGAGAGGAGAAGAGGGGTAGAGAAAGGAGAGGAGACAGGGGAAATTAGGGAGAGTGGGGGCTCCCTGCTGAGCCTGTCTCCACACGGGTACTTGAGAGCCCCTCAGCCATCAGTGTGTTGGTGCGTGCAGTCCTACCTGCCTGCCCCTCCCAGGTCTGCACCCCCCATGTCTGCACCCCCCAGGTCTGCCCGCCCCAGGCCTGCCCCCCCCAGGCCTGTCCCCGAGCCCAACCCTGCTTGGTGATGGGGCTCCAGACAGCCCTGTCGGGGGCAGACAGTCCCAGCAGGTAGCCCCATCTCTGGCCACTCTCTCTGGGTCAAAAAGAAAACCCACCACCCCCTTCACCACCCCCTACTCTGGACTCACTGTGTTCATCACTATGTGTCTGTTTGTGTATCTCTGTCTGTCTGCCTGCCTGTCTCTCTCTCTCTCTCTCTCTCTCTCTCTCTCTCTCTATTTTGAGGTGAGGAAGTTATGACAGGAGCTGATTGTCTGGTTGCCGTTTAGATTTCTATTAGTGATATTTGCTGGAATTGTTCTTGTCCCTATTTCCATATAAAGAGCAGTGCGAATCTTTTATCTGGGAGAGTAAATGAGTTCAGAACATCTGTTAACAGTGATGGACCTCATGGTGCTGTTGTTACCCAATCACCTCAATGTAATGCTATTTTATCTCTGTGTGTGTGTGTGTATTTACCCTTCCCTTACATTATTCCATCAGGTCTGATAAGGGATCAGTCTTCAGCTCTGTGATAAGCAGTTCTGCTCTAGTTTGCTTGACAGCCTTTCTGAAACACCCATTCAGTGTGCTGAATGCATCCGTACCCTACCCCTCTGAACTGACTTCCCAGTACCCAGCCTCTAGGTACGACTGTGTATGTGTGTGTGCGTCGGTTTTCGTGTGTGCGTCCGCGCTTCAGCATGCATGTGTGAGATCGTTAGAAAGTGGTTCTAATGAAGGTTGTGCGGTACAGAAAGGGGATTAGACCTCATGGCGTCCTCCAGGCATGTAATGTGAGGAGGCACTGCCAGCTGGTCCAGGTGGTCCCTAAGCCTGTCATGGGTTCAGCGGTGGTCAGCACCGTGCTGAACGTGTGCTTCAGCTTAGCGCTCCAATCAGGCTGGGCAGGGTGGACCCTCCGTAACCCCCCCCCCCCCCTCTCCTCTCCTCCAGTCAAAATGTGAGACCCACCAAGTCTCACTAGATGCACTTCAACACCTTCATACACACACCTTCCCTGCCTGCTAGAGAGCACAGGGGTTTGACGGATGCACACACACACAAACACACTGCATGTGCATACAAACACTTACCCCCTGTGGTTTCATCTGAGGAGTGTGATTGCGGTCTGGATTATATAGGATGTGTTTGTGTCTGTGGTCGTGTGTCTGTGGTTTTGTCTCTGGTTCACCGTTACGTCAGTGTCTCTCCTCTGCTTACGAGGAGAGACTCCGACCTGTTTAGACACCAGCACATGGGGCGGGGGGGGGGGGGGGGGCTAGTTTGTGCGATAGACTAATGCATTCTGCAGAGAAGGGAGACTGGCGTTGGTCATGGTTTGGATTGGAAGGGAGAAAACAGGACAACGGCGGATATCGCTATAAAAAAAGTACTGAAAAGTGCTGCGGGAAACCCTGCTCTCGGGATGGTAGTGTGTGTGTGTGTGGTGTGTTTCACATCTCCTGTCTGTCTGCTGAGGCAGGCCCCTGGTTGGCTGAGGGACCACCTCTATCAGGAAGTTAAGCGCTGCGTGGATATTTGCATATAATTTGCATACACCTCCCCCCCCACCTTCCCTAAAGGCAGTTTGGAATGCCAAGAGGCTAAATTCTATATACCAGGGTCTTAACTAGTTTTTCAGTTAGCCATTTTTTTTTATATGTGTGTGTGTGTGTGCAGTATTTGCATCTCATTTGCATGGGCCCCTGCTTGACTGGGAATTAGAGGTTAGATGACCTAAATAGTTTTAATTCCTTAGTCAACTGAGAACGCGCCAAGGCCATCATTGTTATGAATCAAATTAGGACCCTTAAACACAACTCGGATACACTAGTGTGTCTGTGGGGGGTGTGTGTGTCTTCTAATGAAAGCAGGTTTAGTGTGTGTATAGTTGTGTGCGTGTGTGTGTGTGTGAGGGAGGGAGTAGGAGAGAGTAGGAGAGAATTGCTGGGCTTGCAGTTAACGCTGGTTATTAATCTCAGCCTTAAGAAGGTGTCGGGTGACGATACCAGGAGACACAGGTAACACACATGCACACCTCCTGCTTCTGACTGTCAGGTCAGATGTGAGCCTGATGATCTGCTTAGCTTGTCACTGGGAGACCCAGGGAGGAGGGGGGGACATGTTGACACCCCAGCAAACAAAGCAGGAGACGTGCCCTTCCCTTTTTCTCTCACCCTCCCTCCCTCCCTCCCTCCCTCCCTCCCTCCCTCCCTCCCTCCCTCCCTCCCTCCCTCCCTCCCTCCCTCCCTCCCTCCCTCCCTCCCTCCCTCCCTCCCTCCCTCCCTCCCTCCCTCCCTCCCTCCCTCCCTCCCTCCCTCCCTCCCTCCCTCCCTCCCTCCCTCCCTCCCTCCCTCCCTCCCTCCCTCCCTCCCTGACTCGGGGAGTGGTGAACGTTGAAACATCTGGAATCTTACACAGCTCATTTATTAACTGGGAACATGGAAAGGAGATGCAAATGAAGTACCTGTGTGTGTGAGAGAGAGGGGAGGGGGGGGGGGAAGCACAGAGTGGGTGTGAGGTTGTTGGGTGTTCTGTTCTGTGGTTGAACAGCTGTGTCTTTAGTTGGGCCATCTGACTCCCCCAATCCAAAAGAAAGCTTGGCCTTGTATTTCACAGCATTATACACTGCTGAGCTAACACACACACACACACACACACACACAGTGCTAGCCAGCTCCCCTCTATGAAAGATGAGCCTACGGTGGGTTTATCACCTGGAGGATTTGTTATTCATTCGATTTTGCTACAGCAACAATCTCCCTGCAGACATTCAAATAGCCTGTACCTTATTGTCACCATAACGACTGAGGGCATGGGGGGGGGGGGGAATTCCTCGAGGGCCTAGTTACCCATCTCTCTTTCACACTCTCACACACACAGGTGTGGGACTGGGAGCTCATATACCTATTCAACCTTTGTCTTGCCCAGATGTTGCAGCCAGTCCATTTATGATTGGACGGTGTGTGATTCACAGCCACCTATCAGAGTCATCAAATCCAAGGCGGCCGTGGTGATGTAGCAGCGAACTGTCAGCTGACAGGCCGCACAGGGTGGCCTGTATTTATAGACTCCTTCGACCGCAGGAAAGGTTAACGGCAGTAATGGAAGTGTCTGTTGAGCAGATTACCTGACCATGCTATCGCAATGATTGGAGGCAGAGACAAAGGTTGCCGATAAACCCAGCCAATCATGTAGCACGGTAATGCAGAGAGTGGGTGTGGCTCCTCCAGGCATGACCCCTCCCCCTTTGCAGGGGCCAGCAGGGGATGTATGTGAAGACTCGGCCCTCCTGCTAACCCGCCTACCTAACTCTCATCCCCACCCCACCCCCCCCCCCCCCCAAAAAAAAACATCCGTCCAACAACAGCAAACACAATCATATTCTGTAATGGCTTTCAAATGAAGTGTAAATATTTGCATGCCGCGGAAGGCGTTACTGTGTTTGCCGGACGGTGCGGCTTGCGGAGCTGTGGTGGAGCGGGGGGGGGATCCCAGCCTCACGTCTCCTCAGCCTCACGTCTCCTCAGCCTCACGTCTCCTCAGCCTCACGCCTCCTCAGCCTCACTCCTCCTCAGCCTCACGCCTCCTCAGCCTCACGCCTCCTCAGCCTCACGTCTTCTCAGCCTCACGCCTCCTCAGCCTCACGTCTCCTCAGCCTCACGTCTCCTCAGCCTCACGCCTCCTCAGCCTCACGCCTCCTCAGCCTCACGCCTCCTCAGCCTCACGCCTCCTCAGCCTCACGTCTCCTCAGCCTCACGTCTCCTCAGCCTCACTCCTCCTCAGCCTCACGCCTCCTCAGCCTCACGTCTCCTCAGCCTCACTCCTCCTCAGCCTCACGTCTCCCCAGCGGTCAGCGCCTGGACTAAGCTGTCTGGAGCAGAGACGGCTCCTTCACAGGCTGCCGTCTTCACACGCTATCTCGTTGGGAGCGCTGAGACTGATGAAGGCTGGCTCATGCTGAGTTTGTATGGGGCTGCTAATCTGTTTTTGTGAATCTTTGTAGTGTAGTGAAGTCACTAATGTATTATTGTCATAAATATAAATGATGAGTTATCATTAGAATAATGCAATCAATAGTCATAACACTTACTGCAAGACTATAAAGTGCCTGATAATACGAACACTTAATGTAGCCTACACAACATCTTGTGTCATGTGGTGATCAATCTTACTTTACCCGACTATTACCGTTACATAACTACTGAGGTAAGTTATAAAATCAACAACTGCAAACACTTATTTGATAAATCTAGAGTTCTGTTCAGCTAAGTGGATTGGACATACGAGACAGTTCAAATTTATAATACACACAACCTTTATAAAAAAAAATGCATAATCACAAAATTTAAGAAAGAATAAATGACGTATCATTAGTCAAAATGACTAATGAAATAAACTAAATAATAGCAAATGCAATGGATTCAGTGTATATGTAATGGTAGCAGGAAGGTATTGTGTAGCCTATGTTTTAATGCATTTGGGCACACATTTACCAACAACACTTAAGAACATTGACCATTTGGGCTTATATGTGCCCATGGCAGTTAGTGAGTTCATGTGCTTGTAAAGGATCAAAGCAATACTTATTGCTGGTACTTTGGAGAGTGGACTAGTAACATTGACATCACAGGAATGAGATGAGAACTGGAGCTAAAGTGTGATCTATGAGGCCGGGACGAAGGACAGACACACACACACGCACACGCATCAACTCCCTTACTCTGTCATGTCTGAGAGCCTACTCCAGTGGAACGAGTTTCTAATCTAATGGGTAGACAGCAGTCTTCATTAGGCCGGCCCTGCCATGTGTAGCCCAGCTTAGTCCCGTCCTACTTTCTCTAGCCCGGCCTAGCCCAGTCCTACCATGTTTAGCCCGGCTAAGCCCCACGACTCAACTCCATCTGGATGACTCCTCTGCCCTTCATGCTAATGAGAATCTCATCTCCTCTCCCCCAGAACTGACATCACTACCAGTTCCACCCTTCAGCCGGGGCTAGCAGGACACGCCACGCTGCTCTCATTTGTCGTCTTAACAATGAGGACTCTGCTCTCCGTCCCTCTCCTCTTACGCACCTCATCTTGGGCCCCACGTGGACGTCCGGGAGGACATGAGGAGCGGCTGAGACGCCTCAGAGAATATCAACATCCTGAAGCGGATCCTCTCCTCTCCTGCTGGAGGGAGAGAGCTTTTTACTGATGTTTGGATCTTTGGCTAACTGGGCCGTGAGCTGAGTGTCGGTGTCCTGCTGTGCTTAATTCAGTAGAAGTTGGGGAGGGGGGACAGTTCCCCCCCCCCCCCAGATCCCTCATATTCGACTTCTTCTCTGAGCTGATGGGTAGACAGACCCAAGTCCCTCAAGAGCATCTGCTCCTGTGCATCAGAGTGAACGGAGGAGCGTGTTGGTTATACAGTTCTAGTTAGATCTAGTTTGGGAGGAGACTTGGGTCGTGTAGAACGTGGCAGCATGCGTGATTTTCCCTTCAGATCCAGGTTGAGGACAGTCTAGTCTGGGTCACAATGCAGGAGGGAGAGAGGTTCATTGTTCATTGAGTGGTTTGTTGTTTTCTGTCTCTTCCTCCGTTATCCACCCACTCCCTCCTCCTCCGTTATCCTCCTCCTCTGTTATCCTCTTCCTCCTCCTCTTCCTCAGTTATCCTCCTCCTCAGTTATCATCCTCTTCTTCCTGAGTTATCCTCCTCCTCTTCCTCAGTTATTCTCCTCTTCCTCAGTTATCCTCCTCCTTTATCCTCTCCTTCCTCCTCCTCAGTTATCCTCCTCCTTTATCCTCTCCTTCCTCCTCTTCCTCCTCAATCCTCTCCTTCCTCCTCCTCAGTTATCCTCTCCTTGCCGCAACTCTTGTCTCCCCTGATCCTCCTTCAGAACCTTAGATGTGTATTCATGTTTTATGCAGGCAGGCTAAAACCTTCCCTTCGTGTCTCTCAGCTGCCAGTGGAGATGTTGTGACAGAGGAGTCTGTCGTGCCTCCCCCAACCCCCCACCCCTCGCTGAAGCAGGCAGGAAACAAGCCTCCTGCCGGGTTGAGTGTCCTCCACTCTCCTCCACCCTCTCCTCTTCCCTCCTTCATTCTCCCACTCCTTCATTCCCAGGAGGTGAGGCGGGAGGTCGGGGCTAGGTTAGGGGGAAGGAAAGGAGAGGAATGGGTTTTTTGACAGCGAGTAAAGAGGTCTTATACTTAGTTATACTCTGGGTGTTGTGTACCCAGTAGGAGAACAGCATCTGCAACACTGTCACATTACGTGGCCTGGATGTATACAAGTGTTTCTGAGAGGTCTGTTTGTATCTCTCTTTCCGTGGGGCAGATGCACAAGTGTGTGTGGGTGGGTGGGTGACAAGGTTGCGGTGGGGGGGTGGGGTGTCTGACTGTGAATGACAGCTGTTGCTTTGGTGTGGGCAGCCATGCTGGCGGGCCTAACTTGAAGGGAGGTGTGTGTGTGTGTTGGGGTGTGTGTGTGTGTGGGGGAGGTGCCTTTCCTCTCCACTGGGCCGTGACATCATTGGAGGTGAGGCTCGCCAGCCTTGCGTCATCCAATCAGGGAGTGCCACGTCACAGCGTGTGGGGGGGCCCCGGGCTTGTCAAAGGCTGTTTGTCTGGGAGGCCTCTGCAGCCGGTCAACCATGACAGCAGACGCAATCAACTATGATTAGAGAGATGCTCACTGCTCCTCAGTACACACACACACACACACACACGACCGGACCCGCCTGTCAGAATTCCCCTCAGGTTAACTGGCCTTTTAGGCGGCCGTGTTTGTCTGTGTTGTTCATCTCTGAGGAGTGTGTGAAGAGCCCGTCTGTAATTCGGTCCTTGTCAGCTGACTGCGTCACCCTCATATCTAAACACATCAGGAAGTGAACCCCCCCCCTCCGCGGAACATCCAGTATCTCTGCAAACAGGGGTGTGCGTGAGACAGTCCCTGGGTAAACACATCCTACGCGAGGACGTGATGGTGTCACAGACCCTCAGCGCTCTCCCTGTGAAAGCCGGGCAGGGTTAGCCCTCTGTTTTAAAGCCTCACTGGTTCTAAAGAGCCTGTAATCTCAGCTGATCCTCAGTGTTAAGACCCAAACACTTGGTTTAACGAGTCGGGGTGTCAACAGGGTCTAAACGGGGCTTTAACTTCACACAGAAAGGCCCACACACAGTGACTCATCGCCGATGTAACGTGTTGACAGGAAGTGTGCGGTGTGGCGGAGGAAGCGGTCTCGGCCTGTTCGAAGGATGACACAGGGAGGGGGGGGGGGTTGACTGTTTGGAGACTGCAGATCTTTGGAGGACCTGAGTGAGACCGCCAATGCCTGCGGAGCGCGACATTAGCCCTCCAGCAGATACTTAGCTCATCCCAGTGCATCCTTCTCTCCTCGCTTCACCACACACGCACACACTTCTGACCTTGGAAGAAGGTTTGCTAGGGGTGTGGGGGTTGGGGTGATTGTGTGTGTGTGGAGACATGGGGTGGGACAGGAGGGAAAGTGGGTCATGCTCCCTGTGAAGTATGGGGGCTCGGGGCCAACGCTAGGTTACGTCTCTCCCGGGTCTCTCTGCCCAGAGCTCTCATCTATCAGCCAGGACAAGATGGAAGAAAACACTAACTAGCCTGACAAATGGAGCCGGTTCAGGATAGCAAGGCCAGACTAGGTCAGGTAGGTTAGGTCTGGCCAGGCAAGGCCAGGCCAGTTCAGAGGAGGCTAGGCTGGGCCAGGCTTTGCGAGGTCAGGCTCTGCAAGGCCAGGCCCAGGCTATGTAAAGCTATACCATGTCAGGCCAGCCCAGGCCTGGTCTGTGCCCACCCCAGCTTGTCGAGTTATATAACACCCAACTGCACAGGTACCAGCCCAGACACTGTCATCCATACACCAACCAGGGAACATCATTTTAGAGACCATTCTAAAACGGTGGTCATTTGTTTGATTCCTTGAGAACACTTCCTCAGTAAGCTTACACCATCTCCACCGCTCCCTGCAGCTCCCCTTGAACACACTTTTCATTTCCTCAGAATTCATCCTCCATAAAACACGATATTAGTACACCTTCCAAAATGTTTTCATGAAGAATTGAGCGCGTTCTGGAAGGAGCCTCCAGCAGTCCTACAATATTCATCCCAGTAATGGCTGCCTCTTGTTCCGGGGCTGTGTTGCCTGGAGTCAGCCCACAGTGCTCTGATGCCGGCATCAACACTGAACCGCAGAGCCACAGAGATCCGTGCTACAGCTCTCCTCCTCCTCTGAGCGTCTCACCACCCCCTCCTCTTCATCTTCATCTCTTTCTTTTTATTTGCATCCTCTCCTCTCTTTCCCCCCCGCCTGTAGAATTCTGATTGACACAATTTACCTCAGCACGTGACGAGGTTAATTTGAAGAAATTCACACACCAGCAGGACTTCCTGAGGCAATGCTGTGTCTGTGTGTGTGTTGTGTTCCATAAGGTAGTGTTGGACAGCAGTATCCTAGTGTCTCCTCAGGGCTAGTTTTCTCATCAGGCTTATGGTTGAGTTGAGAGGGAGAGAAAAAGGGAGAGAGATGCAGGGGAGAGAGACATACAGACAGTCCAAATGAAAGTAGCTGTTGTGGTTATTGAAGTGGGTAATAATTCCTCTGTGTCCACATGCCAATCAAAAAACTGGAATGATATGATTGGTAGGATCCCTAGGGTGACCACCAACACCCTAGGATACTCTCTCTCTCTCTCTCTCTCTCTCTCTCTCTCTCTCTCTCTCTCTCTCTCTCTCTCTCTCTCTCTCTCTCTCGGTCACTCTCTCTCTCTCTCTCGGTCACTCTCTCTCTCTTTCACACACACTCACAAAAGCAGTTAATTTATTTCTCCTAATTTGTTTTTTTCTGTTGTTTGAATTTCTTTTGCATCATACTTCCTAACAGGACGCTGCTCATTGAGCTTTCCTACATGAAGCTTTGGGTCCATCGTTGGCCAATGCAAATGATTCAGATGCATTAGCTAAGTGGCTTCATTGGAACAATGTCATTATCTCACATGGGCTTGTTTTTCTTTCACTTTTGCCCCCATCTCTTCCAGCCCGCTCAGGAAATATATAATAAGGTCTTTGTTTTGGGTTGTAAGCCTCAATTATTTAGATAAGCTGACTAACAAACATTCATTCAGGCATTAGGAGCTATTAGAAGTGTTTGTGTGTGTGTTTATGTAGGAAGGATGGATGAACATACATGGAAAGGACAGGCCTAAACTCCAGCTGGATTATCTAAATAGAGCCTGCGTCTTATCACATTGGCAAAATATATTTACTTCTTTAAATTCAATAGGTGTGTGTCAGTTTCAAACCATGCTCTGGCAGAGAAAGAACCCAATTAAAATGTAGCTTTAAAAGTCCTGGCAGGTTGGAGGTTCCAGTCAGCCAGCCCTCTGAAAGTGTGTGTGTGCGTGCATGTTCAGAGCTCTGTTCTGTCCTGATGTGGAGCAGGTCAGTGACAGATGATAGAATGTTCTGGGTCACAGACCTCGGACTGGACCGCCCAGCATGCTGTACCTATTTTTGGGCTTAACTCAGCTGTGTGTGTGTGTTGATCATGTACACACACACACACTTTACATACACGTCTGTTAGGTTTAACTATTGTAGCATAATGACTCCACTTTCTTTCTGCCCCCCCCCATCCCCCCCCCCCCCCTGTCTCTCTCTCCTGATGAAAGTTGAAGCAAACCGCTGTAATCTGTGTTCCATAACCCCCCCCCCCCCATCTCTGTCATGTCTCATATCACGGTAAGGATACGCAGTCACTGACCTGGTTTATCCAGCCTGAAAACCATTTAAGAAACACACAGCTACCTAACGACTGACCTCTGGAACAGAACTGTGTCACAACATTGTTATGGGGATCACCATAGCTACCAGTCCCCCACTATTCTCTTGTTGACATAACTGTATCTGTACCGCTAAAACAAGCCCAGGAGAGCCAGACTCAGGATTGGAGAGTAAAGTGTGTGTATGATGGCACATGACCAGATCAATTTGTGTGTGTGTGTTAGAGAGTGTGCGTCACCCGAAACAACCCGACCCTCTCCACATCTCAGGACAAATGTTTTCCGACAGTGATGCTCGTGCAGCGAGAAGGCGATGGAGGACAAGCAGTGAAACTGCTGTGGTTCTGTCAGAGGCAGCGTAGTGGCCTGGAGATGCCAGGCCCACAAGGTGCTCACGGAGAGCTGGGCCAGTCTGGAATATTCCAGAGTCTATTCACTCCCAGTCACTACAGTGCAGTCAGACCTGCATCTTGCATGAAGCAGTAGCCCCTCCCTCTTCCTCTGCTGATAAGAGGGAGGGGCCTCATTTACACCTGACATCCAGTCATCTGTGTGTGTGTGTTCCTGTACACCTGTTTTCAGGGAGGGCGCTTTGACAGTTACCAGTATAACTGCACCCCTTCCTGTACATCAGATAAAAGCAGGTGTCTGATTGGAGGGCCTCCCCGGGCTGATAGTGTGTTCTGTAAACACACCATGCCATTGGCTCATGCAAATGAACTATCCGGGAGTTGGGTTTTCGAGTATGCTGACTCACTTCTTTGCTTGTGTTACCCAAGGACAAACACATATGCACACATTCTCTCTCTCTCTCTCTCTCTCTCTCTCTCTCTCCTTCCTTCTCTCCTCCCTCCTTGCTGTCTGCACACCCCCTCCCCCCCCCTCCCTAAGCCTAAGGGGCCAGTCAGCAGTTGGCTCATTTCTCACGGTCCTCCCCTCAGGTCACAACTGTTCCCTGCTCTCTCCGTCTTTCTGTCCTTCCATTCCTCTCTCCCTCCATCTCTCAGTCCTTTCCTCCATCCCTCCATCCCTTTTTCAACGGTAGCTGTTTTTCTGCTCAGACTGTGTAACACAGCTAACAGCCACACAGGCCCAACATCAGCCATCTCCCCCATTACATTTGCTAAACGGGACGATGGAGGACAGATTAGAGGGATGATGGAGGGAGGATATAGAAGGGATGGAGGGAGGATGTAGAAGGGATGGAGGGACGATGGAGAGGTGATGGCGAATTGATGGAGGGATGATGGAGAAATGATGGAGGGATGATGGAGGTTGTTATTGTTGTTCTAACAGTGGAGGACCTCATCAGGGGCAGAGAAGGAGTCGACTGCAGCTGAGACCACTCCCTGTCTGGGGCAGAGAGAGTGTGTGTGTGAGAGTAGCACACCTCCCGTGGGCAGGGTTGTGAGGTGGGGGGCTCAGGTTGTGTGTACGTGTAGCGGGAGGGGAACAGTCTTACAGTACAGCTGGCATGGTGGTGGGGGGGGGGAGAATGCCTGGGGGCACCCATGCCCCCCCCACACACACACACACACACACACAAATGCTAGGATGAGACTCAAATCAGTGTTGTTCCTCTGTGACTTTTCAGTAAACACAACATTTGTATTGCACCATTGGGTGTCTCCCTCTGTGCTGTCTCCCTCTCTCTCTTTTTCTCTCTCTCTCACTCTGCCTCAGGACTAGCATCTATTGAGGCTAGTTTATTGGTTTGTTTGTTAGCAGCAGTGAGTGTTGGGTCACCTCCCGCGGTTGCAACATTGCTTACTGTTGTTTTCACCCCAGATATAAGGCCTCACTAATGCAGACCTGTGTGTGTGTGTGTGTGTGTGTGGGTGGGGGGGTGAAGCGGGGTCTGATAATGCTTGACTGAGGCTGGGGATATGGATCAGTAGTGATATATCTGGTTCAGCCTGGCGTAATGGAGCTAGGTTTACACTGTAGCAGGCAGCCTGCCCTGTGTGTGTGTGTGTGTGTGTGTGTGTACTGTATGTATGACACAGTGTGCCATCTCTCCTGGCAGTAAGGCAGGGCCTATCGTGATCCCCCTGAGGTCCAGCTGTGTCACACACACGCAGTCTCTCTCCGCTCCACTGCACATGTATATGCAGGAGTGTGTGTGTGTGTGTGTGTGTGGAGGGGTATGTAGGGGGGGTTTACTGTAGTTTTAATTGCAGGAATTGGGGAAAGGGAATACTTATGTGCGTAGTAAAGAACCAAGGGTTCTGATGTGTGAACGGAGGCATGCTATACGTGCAATGTATATCTTCTGTATGACCTTATTCCCCCCCCGTGTCTCTCTCCAGAGGATGCGTCAGAAGCTGATCTCTGGCTCCTGAACAGCTGCACCGTGAAGAACCCGGCTGAGGATCACTTCAGAAACGCCATCAAGTAAGGGCACACACACACACACACCCTGGAGGCAAGGGGTTCACACACAGGCCTGTCTGACCCAGCCCAGGAGCAAAAGCCCTGCTCTCAGAGAGCCAGACTCACAGATGTAAACCAGAGAGCAGGTGGTTCGTCTCGACTAGAGTCACTTTTTTGGATGTGGTTCGTGGTCGTGTGTGTTTCTGTATCCTTCACCTCCTCCCTCTTTCCTTCCGTTTTTCCCTCCTCCCACCCTTTCTCCCTCCCTCTCTCTCTTTCTTCCCCTCCTCCTCATCTCTCCCTCTCTTCTCCTCCTCCTCCCTCTCTCTCTCCTTCCCCTCCTCCTCATCTCTCCCTCTCTTCTCCTCCTCCTTATCTTTCCCTCTCTTCTCCTCCTCCTTATCTTTCCCTCTCCTTCCCCTCCTCCTCATCTCTCCCTCTCTTCTCCTCCTCCTTATCTTTCCCTCTCCTTCCCCTCCTCCCTCCTTCCCCATCTTCCTCCCTCTCTCCTTCCCCTCCTCCCTCCATCCCTCCTTCCCCTCCTCCCTCCATCCCTCCTTCCCCATCTTCTTCCCTCTCTCCTTCCCTTCCTCCCTCCCTCTCTCCTTCCCCTTCACCCTCCTCCCTCCCTCACCCTAAGCAGGGTAATGTGATTATGGGTCCTGTATCGACTCCAAGGTTGGGTTCCAGCCTACCATGTAAATATCTGCCGGCGCTGGGGAGCTCCGCCCACAACTCCCGGAACATGGGGGCTCATTTGCATAAAAATGCGACGATTAAACCAAGAACTGTTTAGCATTTTCATTATTTTCCCTGCGTCAGGGGCAGGCGTAGAAATCAGCCCAGTGCCCAGGAGAAGGTTTTTGTGTGTGTGATCCCTCTATGATTTATGACTGTGACAAGGGTTTAACCCTTTGCTGCCCTTCCACAGCCCAAGGCCCTGGGTATGTCTGTCTGTCTCTCTGGGAGTATGTATGCATGTCTGTATGTATGTCTGTATGCATGTCTGTATGTATGTATGTGTGTCTGTATGTCTGCCTTGGAGTAACAGGTGTAGGAGTGTTATATTATTTTCCACAGAATGGAACAGAGTGTGACAAAGAATCTATGCTTTTTAAATGAATTGGTTGTGATTCTGTCAGGCTTTTCCAAGCCTGTCTCTATCTGAATGAGTCCTCAGGAAGTTTTGGTTTGATTTGTAAGAGTTCATATGTTTTGTCAAAGATTGTCTGAAATCTCATCTTGTCCAATCAAGGATTTCAAATGGTTCTCTTTATTGTTTTCATGGCTTCCTCAATAGAAATTGACTATTTTATTTCTGAAAATACAGCACATTGTCAAACCTAATGAATACGCAGATAATGGGGAATGGGCACAGTGAAGGGGACAAGAACTGTACACAATCAGGCTGCTGGCATGCTAATGCAATTAATGTTCTATTCAAGTCCTGGCCTGTCTTCAAGTCTGTCTCGCACACACACACACACACTCACTGACTAATCCTCATATCCCGACCCACATGATCTTGCTACATATTGTGCAAAAAACGTGTGTGTGTGGCTCTGTATTTCTCCTCTGCTCTTGACTCTGTGTGTGTGTGTGTGTGTGTGTGTGTGTGTGACAGCCAGACAGTCTGATCAGGAAGGCCACACATGCGGGCACACGGCTGCCACCCCTCCCTCCCTCCCATTGCCCGCGTGCCCAGTCACACGCTGACCCTTACACCCCCACCCCCCACACACACACAGCAAATGGTAAAGTACAGTAGTGGTTTAAGTACAGACAGTCAGTCTATTATCCAGTGTTGGCTGAAGCAGGGTCATGTGATGTGAAAGAGACAGCTGATTCGCCACTCTCCTTGTTCTTCGTCTCCCTGTCCACACTACTGGGCTCGCTTCACAGACTGACCCCCCACCTGCACACTGTGTGTGTGTGTGTGTGCTGCCCATTCTCAGAAGTGGTCTTTAGAGGGCAGTGTCATCTCATTAAGTGGAATACTCTGCAATTCTTTTACAGCCTATGGTGCTGTGTGTGTGTGTGTGTGTGTGTGTGAGAGGGATTAAGAGACCCACAGGGCCTCTCTCGTACGGGCCCCTCTGTGTTTTTGGAGGAGTGCTAGAGAAAGGTTTAGTTGACTGTGTCAGTAACGATATATGAGACCTGAGTGTGTTCCTGGAGGGTAGGAGGCATGGGGAGGTGTCCTAGGACACGTCTGAGTACGCTAATGTGGCCCCTTTGTCTCCTACGTTCATTTCCTCTTTTCTTCATAAGGAGGGTAGTTCTCCTGAGGCCAGAGCAAAGGTAAAACAGGTAGTTGGAAAGCATGGGAGGGTGTATTGTCTGGTGGAGCACTAGAGAGGTGTGTGTGTGTGTGTGTGTGTGCCCCTCAGCCCCCTACTCCATGGCCCCCCAGGCGGCAATTGCACACACCT